>NC_042512.1:425000-651304 GCF_900963305.1 Echeneis naucrates
TCTCTTCGGAGGCGTGGGTCCGAATCCCACCACTGCCAGTTTGTTTCTTGTCAATGAAAACTAATCAGCTAATTCGGGCATTTTTTGCCTCCCTGTGAACAAAAGTTATAGAAGCCAGTGAAAGACGATACCAACACCAGGTGGGCTGAAATGAGAAACATCACAGTCAACCAGAGTTCGTGCTTGCGTATGAAAACATGTAGGTTTGGCAGGGGGCACCCAGATTTGAACTGAATGGTGAACAGAACATCCTGCATTAGTGGGCTCAACCAGCTGAAATAGCTCAGCTGGGAGAGCGTTAGACTGAAGATCTAAAGGTCCCTGGTTTAATCTGGACACTAAAAAGCAGATGAAGCAAAATAGGTGAGAACAGATGATGTTCAGTTGTTGAAATTTCTTTTTTTGGACGATATGCTTTGATCATAATCATGGACCAGCAAAGATGGTGACAGATAGAACATCATGTTATGTCAGCACCACAAAAGTAGTACAAAGAAGTACCAAGATGTACAGAGGATCTGAAAATATTGCAAAGTGGCTGACTATCATGACTCCTAGCAAAGTTTGTCTCCTGTGAAAAGCAGTCAATCACCAATATCCCTTCTCCTCAGCACAGCATGAGCCACAAAACTACCATCGCTCTTGCTTCAGTTGCCAAGATACTGCAACTAGCAACCAGACAGCAAACCTCACACAGCTCCATAGTATTACAGTTAGCACCCCTATCGGCTGAAAGGCAACAGATGGGCTCATCCGGGATTTGAACCTCCATTGATGATGGCTTTTTATAGAGGTTGTGCACACGTGCAACTCAACGTGAACATGAACCAACTAAGATCAGCTGTTCTGGAACCGGATACTCAGATTTTCAAAGAGAAATTGGCAGTACTGATGCTGAGCTGCTTAAAGTGTCTGTCTTGTAAACAGGACATCCTGCATTCATACTCCAGCAGTGCTTCACTCTCAGTGGAGTTCCTCCTCATCACCTCAACTAAGCAGAAAGTCATCTCTGCAGTTGTTCTCTGAAACGTCTGTATCTGTATCGTAGAAGAAGTAAACATTTTACATTTTCTTGCAAAAGAAAAAAAAAACACAGAAGCACACATTCACCATATAAGAAGTGGAGACGGTTTGGCAGCTAAGCCAACTTTGTCCATAAACACACCTTGCTGCAGTAGAGGTGAAAGAAAAGCACTTTCTGTCAGAAGTGGGATTTGAACCCACGCCTCCAGGGGAGACTGCGACCTGAACGCAGTGCCTTAGACCGCTCAGCCATTCTGACAACAAAAGCTCACAAATGAGCTGAAAAATTTGTCAAAAAACAATCAATCTGACAATCAATCTGTCTTTTTCTTTTGTCCTCAGTAAAATAAACTACATTTAAAAGCTTCACAATGTGAACAAGCTTCCAATGACAACCGTCCCAAGTAAAGTCTCCATATTGTTCAACTTTTGCCCAAATGATTCAGTTGTGGAACTAATTTTCACTCCTATGCCGATGATCCCCTCCAACGAGACAACCACCTTTTGTTACTCAGTGTGATTCAACTTTTTTAAGATTTGGCAATATATATGAATGAATCTGATTTAATTTGAATCTGTGATTTTTGTTTTGGTGGCCATCAGAATTTATAATGAAACTAGTTGTGCTAACTCAGGCGTGGCTGGATTTGTGAAGTAATGTCAAATCTGTAAATATTAGTCAAAGAAGACAAGAAGACAAATGTCTCCCTTCGATAGCTCAGTTGATAGAGCGGAGGACTGTAGAGGCTTACAGCTGAAATCCTTAGGTGATTCTGTGATGTCGCAAAGGTTCTAATGACATCACAGAGATCAAAGGCTCCTCCCATTTTTTTGTCATGACCTCCACAGTAGAGTGCACTCTGTTAATGAAGCTCAAAAGACAAACATGGTCCTGCCAGATAACTTTGAGTTCTGCAGACAGAAGGAACACAAAACTGGAATTATTTGGACTGAACTGGATTTGAAACCTTCACTGTTGGACTTTGGAGAAGTGGGTGATGAACATCCAGCACGAATTTAGACAGTCATACAGTGGTAGTGTGGCCGAGCGGTCCAAGGCGCTGGATTAAGGCTCCAGTCTCTTCGGAGGCGTGGGTTCGAATCCCACCACTGCCACTTTGTTTCTTGTAAATGGAAACCAATCCACTAAGTCAGGCACTTTTCATCTCCCTGCGAACAAAAGTTACAGTGACAGACGATACCAACACCAGCTGGGCTGAAATGAGAAACATCACAGTCAGCCTTTTCAGACCCAGGTAGGTTTGGAGGTCTACCAGGTCCAATTCTCTCCAGATGTCCCCAAACACACGCTTCCCCTCCAGGTTTGTCATCTCCAGTATAATTCCCTTGATGGACTCTGGGAAAAAGAGTTCGAAGCTGTGCTGGGAGCTTTGCTGTGCGTGGTTGTTGTGGCCGAGTGGTTAAGGCGATGGACTAGAAATCCATTGGGGTTTCCCCGCCCAGGTTCAAATCCTGCCAACAACGGTTGGTTGTTTTTTCCGGTTTGGGAAGCCTTTCAATGTCGCTCCAGTTGTGCTTCTGAGCAAGCTATTAGCTTTTAAAACTAAATTTATTTTTAAGTCACAAGAGCATCTGAATCTCCAAAGAAATAACGATACAAAAATAACTATACTAAATAAATAAGACAAAATAAATTAATTGACCATTAACTGTTATTTTTATTTTTTTCCAAAATAAGCTTTTCCTCTGGAGCCACAGGTTGCCGACCCCGGCCCTAATCTAAGTGATTTCCATGTATTCTTCATTGTGAGACGATGTTAAGGAGGGAATTAATGTTATGTAAATATAATGATACATTATATCATCTATATTAATTTACATTATCTGAAATTTTTTGTCAGGCTTCCTCTCTTGCCTTGTTTGCAGAAACACTGTTGCAGTGTTGCTATTCTCGTTCTTGCGTCCATGGCCTGGAAGTGGAACTAAAGGTGTGTCCCTATCACCGACCTTGATAATGAAAACTGAGCACCAGTCAGTGCGCTGATCCTCTAAGATGAGTCCTAACAACATGAATCAGCTGTCCCATATTTTAATGCCGTGCATATTACAGATATTCTCTAACCTGCTCTGGAGCTCTCTCACTGGGAAACTTGGTCAAAAAATGACTAGCCGTTGTTGGCAGGATTCGAACCTACGCAGGAAAACCCCAATGGATTTCAAGTCCATCGCCTTAACCACTCGGCCACAACAACTATTAGCTGCACAGGTTTCTTAAATAAATAAAGTAACAAAAGTAATCATTAACAGCCCTTCAAAAAGGGGGACCAGAGGGTGTGTGCTAACGACAGGCTCATCACACACCGGCATGAAGCTGGCCCCCCAACCCCCCAAAAAATTCAGAGAAATAGTCTGAGGAGGGGTTCCAGGTCAGTATCTGGAGGATTTTGCAGATGATGTGCTCCTTTCAGCACCATCAGCCTGAGAACGACAGCACTCATTGGATCGGTTCACAGCTGAGTGTGAAGCAGCAGTGGAGCAGTGGAAGAGTGCTGGGCCCAAAACCCACCTCTGCTGAGGCAGTGATGCAAATAACAAACTACATTGAGCAATTTTTACTGCCTTTACTGCCACTACATGTTGATGTTACCACAGCTGTGCTGTCCCTTTCCTCTACACCTCCACTGATGTGATTAAATGTTCCATTAACTGTTGGATAGCTTTTCATCTCTCATTTCAGCATTGAACCCGGGGCCTCATACATGCAAAGCATGCACTCTACCGCTCAGCTACATCCCCTGCTTGGTGGGCAGCTTTAGCTAACCAGATGGCTGCTGAGCTCCTGTGACAGCATCTGTCTGATGAAACCTTTTGGATGAGATGAGGCCGTTGATAATGCTGCCTGTCCTGCTGAATTTAGGTCACCTGCACTTTTGGCAACAGTCAGAGCTCCAGACACAATAACTGATTGTAAAACTAAAGAAAAATACTTTAAACATGAGCTCTGTGTCACATTCATGCAGCTTGTGTACAAACAGACACCTGAAACACCTCCTGTGTGGAGAGTGGAGTGTGTCTTTGGATGAAAGATACACTGTTTGGTTCTGAGCTGATCATTTATAATCAATCAATGAATGTCATGCCATGTTGCAATCATAAATGCCTTAATTCTTGTCTCCTGTGAAAAGTGGTCAATCACCAAATTTCCTTCTGCTAAACACAAAATTACAGTTTCTCTTGTTCACAGACTGCAGGTAAAAGCTGTAGTACAGGAAGTGTCCTGGGTTGAAATCCCAGTCGAGCCCATAATGTCTTGTAGCCAACAGAAGTGCCTCACTCTCATGACTCTTACCAAAGTTTGTCTCCTATGAAAAGGCACTCACCAATTTCCTTCTGCTAAACACAGGACCATGCAACAACATTAACATCTTCTCTTGTCTACTGCAGCCAGGGCTTCAAAGCCTCGGTCTTCTGATCCAAAGTCAAACACCTTGTCCTTTGGGCCATGTGGGGTCTGAGTGTCGCCCATTTTAATGTCCTGTTGTCAGTTTGTTGTCTGTTCTTGTCATATTTCATTTCTTGAAAACCCAGAGGTGGATGATGGAAACCATCCTTTGCTAAGGCAGTGATGCAGTGAATGCAAAAATCCATGCTAATCCATTGTGCTCTGCACGTGTGGGTTCGAATCCCATCCTCGTCAGTGTTCATCGTTCCTCGTTGGAAAAAAATGAAAGATCTGACAACAGTTTTGAAAGCAGATACAGTCCATCCAACTTTGAATTAACCTTAAAGAGGTTTCAAGGATATTTAGAGAATGTTCAAGAAGGACCAACATGGACAGGCAGGATTCAAACCCCCTACACACTGAATGGTCTGCAGCTCAGCTGCCTCATACACAGCTAACTGCAATGGTGAGAGTGTGGTGCTGATAACACCAAGGTCATGGGTTCGATCCCCATACTAACCACATGCAGCATCTCAGAACGTGATATCTTTTACTCTGTCTGTATGAAACCCCATAGACTTCAATACACTTTGACTTGACTTTCCAACCAGTGAAGCCGGTAGACTGCAGGTGGAAGTCTCAGTACTTTTTAAAACATGCGCAATCAAAATAAAACAAAATAATTAAAAGCAATTTAAAGAAAAGTCAGACCGAACCTGTACGCTCCACCTGGACTCAGGTTCTTATTGGACCTCAGCTGATGTTAATCAGTGCAATCAGAGCAGAGAGCAGCTCCGGTATAAAACCAGAATCATTGATCCCCCACGCAACACAGATGCATACGTCACACTCTCTCATGTTTGCTTCAAATGGTGAGCTCAGCACCACAAAAGTAGTACAAAGAAGTACCAAGATGTACAGAGGATCTGAAAATATTGCAAAGTAAGTGGCTGACCATCATGACTCCTACCAAAGTTTGTCTCCTGTGAAAAGCAGTCAATCACCAATATCCCTTCTCCTCAGCACAGCATGAGCCACAAAAGCACCATTGCTCTTGCTTCAGTTGCCAAGATACTGCAACTAACAACCAGACAGCAAACCTCACACAGCTCCATAGTGGAACAGTTACCACCCTTATTGACTGAAAGGCAACAGATGGGCTCGTCCGGGATTTGAACCCGGGACCTCTCGCACCCTAAGCGAGAATCATACCCCTAGACCAACGAGCCATGTGGGCAGGGGAGGTCATGACAAAAAAGTGGGAGGAGTCTTTCATCCCTTTGATGTCATTAGCACCTTTGTGACATCACAGAATCAGCATCTCCTTTGAAAGAAACTTTGGTAAGAGTCATGATGGTCAGCCACATACGTTGGGGATATTTTCAGATCCAAAATACATCCCTGTACATCAGAGTGGTGCTGCTACGGAGTGTTGCATCAGTGGCCACCATCACTTCAAGTAACCCAAATGGGAAAGATCCTTATTGACAGCATTGTTGCGCTTTGCTACATCTGAACTAAAGATACAAATAAAATAATCTAAATTGGCTTTTATTTTGAAATGTTTGTATGGTGCAACTGCTCTTGTTCTTTCTGCAGCTCAAAGCATCAAGGAGTTGAAACGCAGCATAATGATAAAAATGAACAGTCTGTATTTTTTGGGAATTTTTAGGATCATTTTTTGCAGCTTTAGCAGCCCGGCTAGCTCAGTCGGTAGAGCATGAGACTCTTAATCTCAGGGTCGTGGTTTTGAGCCCCACGTTGGGCGATAAGTAGTTTCTTTTTTTTAGACCCAAACTTACCCAGCAGAACGCTGCCTGGTTATGAGCAGGTTAAAAAGTACTGAGACTTCCACCTGCAGTCTATCCAATGACCACCAGGGGGCTCCACTGGTTGACAAAAACAGTCAGGATGGCCGAGCGGTCCAAGTCACTGTGTTCAGGTCGCAGTCTCCTCTGGAGGCGTGGGTTTGAAAGGGTCATCTCTGCAGTTGTTCTCTGAAACCGTCTGTATCTGTATCGTAGAAGAAGTAAAAACAAATGGGAAAATAACACTCAGTAACATTTATGTTTGTATGTATGTTGTTGTTGCAACATGGAAAGACTAACGCAATTCGCGATTCGATGGACTGCTAATCCGTTGTGCTCTGCACGCATGGGTTCGAATCCCATCCTTGTCGGTACATATTTGCCCATCAAAGTGAGTCCACAACACACAAAGACTGCCTGATTACATCGCACACGTGTAGCGTGGACAAAGCAGAACCGCTGCTCAGTCTAACATCCAGACAACAAATTGACAACAAACATGACGAGGTGGCCGACGACTCTCTCCTTCATTGCTGATAGATACATTAATGTGAGCAGTTAACTATCCGTCTATTCACACACAGTCCAGGTCGCTGCATGCTGAGGTGGCAGAGTGTTTAAGGCGATGGACTGCTAATCTACTGTATCCTGTGTGTGGGTTCACATCTCATTGTCTTCTGTGTTCAGCTGTCCATGTTGCAGCCTGCTATTCTAGGTAGAGTAATCCTAAACGTCTGACTTCAGGTCCATATATCAATCAAACCTGTTGAAGTTTAATTCAAAGGTTATCTGGATGTGTTGTATCTGCTTTCAAAGTTGTTGTCAGGTCATTAAGATTAATTTTCTATGCATGACTTTAGCTCTTTGGAGATACGGCAACAAGAGAAGGCCAAAATAAGGAGCTTACAATTCCAATACCAGTTAGTCAGCAAAATATGATGAGCCAAGTCCACTGTGACAAATAACAAAGGATTTTCTTTAGCATAAAATAAACTGTCACATTAATGTCCTGAATGTGCTGTGTGTAAATAATGAGATCCTGGGTTCAAATCCCAGCAGTGCCTTGCTCCTAATGTTAGATGTTGTGGATAGAAAGGACTCATACATGGAGCGCACAAAATTAAAATACATTTGTCCCCAAAATACACCTTACAGCAGTAGAGGTGAAAGGAAAAGCAGCTTCCATCAGAGGTGGGATTTGAACCCACGCATCAAGGGGGAAAATGCAGAAAGATAAACATGAGCACACACTGAATGTTCCTTTACATTATGAGACATGACTTCAGCTGGAAAATGTCAGGAGTTTTTCAAGCAGCACTGATTTACAGGAAACGACGAACATTGGATCGTGAACAGCTAGCTGTTGCTAAAAAGCTGTTAGCAGAGGATGGTTTCGATCCATCGACCTCTGGGTTATGGGCCCAGCACGCTTCCGCTGCGCCACTCTGCTGTAAACCACCCAAGATGGGACTCGAACCCACAAACCCTGGCTTAGGAGGGAGGTGCCTTATCCATTAGGCCACTGGGGCTGTCAGGTGTGGGATTTGAACCCAAAGCGTCAGAGGAGACTGCAGCTCAGCCAGCTATGAGCAGAGTGGCGCAGCGGAAGCGTGCTGGGCCCATAACCCCACTGGGGCTCTACCGACTGAGTTAGCCGGGCTGTCACTTGCACACATGCTCCAAAAATTTGTAAAAGGTACAGACTGTCATGTGTGTCAACAAAGTCAAAGAGCACATCCCAAGCTGGATTTTCCACATCTCCAGATCTCCTCCACACAATGTGAAAGAAAAGGACCAAAAACAAGTTTAGGAAGTTGTGCTGGAAACGAAATGCTGTGAAGTCATTACTCGTGAGTCTTGAAACAACCTTCCATCTTCCTGCAGCAAATAATCTCCAGAGATCAGGTAAGAACTCACAACATTCAATCGAAATGATTAGCAGAGTCCTTCTTGAAAACTTCACTTAGTTACATCTAACTCAGCTACGTTAGACAGGTTTCTGAGGAGCTCAGACATCTGGGAGAGACTCGGATTAGAACAGCTGCTCCTTTCTGATGCTCCACTGACTGAGCTACAGATGATTCAGTAACAGCTGAGTTATCTTTAGTCCAACAACTGCTGTCCATTCCTACCACAGGGAGCCACAGACTGTAGTGTTTTCAGTCTTAACTCCTTTATTGTGAAAAAGTCAAATTCACATTTTATACGGCTTTTTCATCCACTTTGGAAGAGTTTGGATCACAAATTTTGCAAAAATCCTCCCTTTGTCAGGAGTGGGATTTGAACCCACGTCTCCATTCAGAGACCAGAATGCCCTTTAGTGCAGGAAGGAGCTAACCTTGAGTCTGGCGCCTTAGACCACTCGGCCACCCTGACACATGGGTCCTGCTGGCAGTCTCTGATGAGGAAACAGAAACGTTAATGCTAGCTGTGATAGGACAGTGTCAGCTACACAGTGCACAGCAGTCAGCTGTGTATGAGGCAGCTGAGCTGCAGATCCAGTCAGGGGGCATCACCTGCCTGGTGAACACATGGCACCAGGATCCACTGTGGAAGAAGGCCAGCTGGCAGAGGCAGAGTTCTGCTGGGTATCTTCAGGTCTATAAAGCTATTTAATCACCCAACGTGGGGCTCAAACCCACAACCCTGAGATTTAGACTCTCATGCTCTACCAACTAGCCAGGTTGCTACAAGCACACGAAACGCCCACAAAAGACAGACTGTTATGTGAATTTTAAAACGTGGTCTTCCATATGACAAGTGGAGATATGCTACGCTCTACTCTGCATTGCCATCATATTGGAGGTGGGTTTGGCTGTGCAGTCAGCATTGGTGGTTCAGTGGTAGAATTCTCGCCTCCCATGTGAGAGGCCTGGGTTCAATTGGCAGTGGTGGGATTTGGTGGGATTTGAACCCACGCCTCTTTTCCTGTTCCATCAGTAACCATCAAAGGAGATGATTCTGTGATGTCACAAAGGTTCTAATGACATCAAAGAGATCAAAGACTCCTCCCACTTTTTTCTCATGACCTCCACAGTAGAGTGCTACTGTGTTAAAGAAGCTCAAAAGACAATCATGGTCCTGCCAGATACCTTTGAGTTCTGCAGACAGAAGCAACAACAAAACTGGAACTATTTGGACTGAACCTGGTTTGTCTGTATTGCAGGTTCAAATCCTACCAACAACGGTTGGTAGGATTCTTTCATGCTTCTTCTTTTTACTGCCACAGTCCTGGTCATATTGGATGAACTGTTGGAGTTGCTGCCTTTACTCCTGACGTCCAAGAATCATGCTACATGTTAGGAGAAATTACACTTCCTGTCTGAATACCCAAAGAACAACTCCAATCTCCTCCTTAAAGTTGCATCCTCATTCTGATCACCTGGCTCCACCCTACATGCAGCTCCAGGCTGGGAACTGAACCCAAGAACTTATTGTTGTGCGGAAGCAGTTTCACTTTCAGCAATCTATGTGTGTAGAAACAAGGATGGAAGGTCTCTGGTCTAGTCTCCTTGATTCACAAGGAGAGAATCTGTTAAATCTCATGTTCTTTTCATGTGATGGTGGTATTGTGGTCAGCATGGCTGCCTTCCAAGCTACTGACCAACAGCGTGGGGAATAAGCTGAGATAAATCTTTTTTTGGACAATGTGCTTTTAGTTTGTTCTGTAACATTGCTGACAATATTTAAACAAAGAGCTACACACGTATTCACAAGCAGCCCGATTCTCATCTTGTCTGCCCAATGAAGCCCAATCTGGCAACTCTGTTGGTGAACACAGTCCAAATGAAGCCAGTGTTGGCTTTAGGGAGGGATGTTGAAGTCACTTGGCTTCACCTCCAACAAAGAGTTAGCCTTGTGCTTGTGCGCTCTACCATTTGAGCTAATTCCCCACACTGTTTCAGGACATTGCAGTTAAGCTTGGAAAAGGCACTTTTAACAACCGTGAGTTCACCATCAACAATGCAATGACCAGGAATCAAAACCAGGTCAGTAGCTGAGGAGAAGATGGACCTAAACTCTGACTTTTAGGATAATTGGAACAGCAGGCTGTCAGAGGGGCGGCTCAACATGTCTCTGTGGTGCAATCGGTCAGCGTGTTCGGCTGTTAACCAAAAGGATGGTGGTTCAAGCCCACCCAGGGACGTTCTTTATCTCTGTATTTGTGAAGATCAGATGATGGTTCAAATCCCGGACGAGCCCATCCGGAAACACAAATGGGAACAAAGACACTCAGTCACACTCATGGAGCCTAAATCAAAAGAACATCAGATTGAGACAGGAAGAAAAAATGGAACCAAAGTGTGAAAATAATGATTATCATCAGTATAATCATGAACACAAAATAAAGTTTGACACAGAGAGGCTGCAGCCTAGTCTAGCCTACAATAACTACACAACTTTAGTGGTCACAAACTGAAGTTGTAATCTGGTTACATGAGAGGTTACATGTTATCTTTCAAAGATACACAATCCATGAATGACTCAGTTAACTGAACAAATTAGTTCAGCAAATAACAAACTACATTGATCAACTTGCTGATCACTGCCACTACACGTTGAATGTTACGGCAGTCGCACTGCCCCTTTTTTGGTTTCACCAGAACCCTTAAGTATGGTATAACCTGTAATACATAATTTTCCAACCACGAAGGGACTCGAACCCTCAGTCTTCTGATCCGAAGTCAGACGCCTTGTCCATTAGGCCACGTGGTCACTGGGCCATGGTCTCATTGTCAGAATCAGTGAGTTCTTCACTGAGCTACACCCCCCATAAACACACACAGCCCATCACTGCAGATCAGCAGGTCTGACTGAAAACCTACTGTAAAGTCTGAACCACAGCACTGCTGGGGTTTGAATTCTTAGGGTGCGAGAGGTCCTGGGTTCAAATCCTGGACGAGCCCTTATGTTATTTCGCCAATATCAGTTGCTGACCATCATGACTCTTAACAAAGTTTTTGTCCTGTGCAAAGCGGTCAATCACCAAATTTCCGTCTGCGCAACAACCACTAAATTACTGTTTCTCTTGTCTTGTCCAGAGATTGCAAGTAAAAGCTGTAACAGCTGAGAGTGAAGCACTGCTGGGGTTTGAATGCAGGATGTCCTGTTTACCAAAAGCCTCCAAAGCCCACTCAGGGACCTGCTGTTTTTAGTTCACTTGTTGCTGTAATCTCCAACAAAGAGCTAAAGTCTTGTGGAGAATGTGGGCATCGATCCCACTACCTCTCACATGCTAAGCGAGCGCTCTACCATTTGAGCTAATTCCCCAGCCATCACCCCCATGTTCTCGAAACAAACCCAAAGTGAATATCATATATATATATATATATATATATATATATATATATATATATTATAATATAATGTATATTATTATATTCTAAATATAATATATATTATTATATTAAATAATTGCAGAGAGAGAGATGACCTGGCAGTGGTGGGATTTGAACCCACGCCAAGAGACTGGAGCCTAAATACAGCACACCTGTGTCACCTGTGAGAAAGCTCAAAGCTGTGTCCAAAGGTTTGGAGGAGTTCATGGCAAAAACATGTGTTTGAAGCCATTTGGACACACAAGCAGTCAGCGTGCAGCATTCAACCTCACAATATTTCATGGTGTGGTTGAAAGAGGAGGCAGAATATTGGAAATGTAGGTCAAACAAGCAGGTCATAAAAAGTCATTTGGCAAGAGTTATGGGGTACTTCGGGTGAGGTCAACTCTGACTGAGAGCAAAGCTCTGCTGGGGTTTGAATGCAGAATGTCCTGTTTACAAGACAGACACTTTAAGCAGCTCAGCATCAGTACTGCCAGTTTGTGTCTGTATCGTAGAGGAAGAAAACACAAAGGTCTGTCACAAAGGTTCTAATGACATCAAAGAGATCAAAGACTCCTCCCACTTTTTCTCATGACCTCCACAGTAGAGTGCACTCTGTTAATGAAGCTCCAAAGACAATCATGGTCCTGCCAGATAACTTTGAGTTCTGCAGACAGAAGAAAGAACCAAACTGGACCAGGAGCCAAATGTTTGTTGGATCAGGCATCCTGAAATGTCTCTTTTGTGCAGTCAGGATGTCCAAGCAATCTCAGACTGTCCCTGTTTTACCAGCAGCTCCACAAGTGAATTGGTCTTTTTTTGTTATAGATATAACAGACACAGCTTTAGTTAATAATGAGAATTTAGTGTTTTAAACCTCAAATCCTTGAACACTGTCTGGTTAACATGTTTCGGTGATATTAGACTCCTATGGACCATTTCACTGCACTGGACCATTTTTGCAGAATCAACACCTAATAACTCCACAACGAGACTGAAGAGAAAAACACTTTACCTGACCGGGAATCGAACCCGGGCCGCGGCAGTGAGAGCGCCGAATCCTAGCCACTCGACCACCAGGGAGCGTGTTGGCACGATACCTTTGTCCCAAAACCTTACAGCAGTAGAGGTGAAAGAAAATCTGTCATTTCACACAGTGAAGGTTCCAATGTGAAACCTTAACCTGTAGACAACCTGTTTTGTCCACTCCACACGTGCTTTGAGCTGCAGAAAGAACAAGAGCAGTTTTACAAACATTTCAAAATAAAAGCCAATTTAGATTATTTTATTTGTGTTGTAGAAAAAAAAGATGGGATGGGATGAGGCCATTGATAATGCTGCCTGTCCTCACTAGCTCCTCCTCTGTGGTGACCCCCAAACAGGACACAACCTCAGTATCATATCATCTTGTCAGTATCATGACAAGTCATGCTGCTGAACAATTAATGCTACAAGCTCTTTCTGTAGATCAAAGCGTTAAGGAGTTCAAACACAGCAAAACATACTGAATGATAAAAATGAAGATTTGAAGAAGGAATTAAAATAGAAGTGATGAACTGTGGATGGCAGCCTGCTGTTGATGCAACCTGTCAGTGTTTCAAGGTAAACATACATTATGCAGACCTGACCACTGTTGTGTCTGTTAGATCTTCAGTCATTCAGCCATTAATGCTGGATGTTCGGTCCAAAAGTCTCCAAAGTCCCACAGTGAAGGCTTCAAATTCACATCTCTCACAGTGTTATCATGACAAGAGAAAGAATATTTGGACAGACTAAGGTGAGCTGAACACAGATGATGAAGGGATTCCAACCCACGCGTGCAGAGCACAATGGATTAGCAGTTTATCACCTTAACCACTCAGCCACCTCGTCATGTTTGTTGTCAAAAAGATGTGGTCTGAACGTTAGACTGATCAGTGGTTCTGCCTTGAGTGGCCTTTTGCACAGGAAGTGCTTATCTTGTGCAACAATCTGATCTCTCAAATATCCACTCAGCTTGGAGTGATTTATCCTGTGTAGTCATCCTACCAAATTACTGACTGAACACAAATGTACATGTGATGACAAAAAAACAGCCATTGGGAAGAAGCTGCAGCACCTGAACAGGGACTTGAACCCTCGATCCTCAGATTAAAAGTCTGATGCTCTTCAATAAGCTCTGACTTCATTTTCCAAGCTGCCCCCTCGTGGTCATTTGATACACTGCAGGTGGAAATCTCAGTACCTTTTAACTACCACACCCACTTTGACACCACAACCTGAATGCAGCAAGCAGAGTGGTGCAGTGGAAGCGTGCTGGGCCACTAACCCAGAGGTTGAGAGATCAAAACCATCCACTGCTGTTTATACACACTGGATTTGAAACCTTCAATGTTAGAAGAAGAAGTGGGTGGTGAACATCCAGCATGAAGTTAGACATCCAACCAGTGGTAGTGTGGCCGAGCGGTCCAAGGCGCTGGATTAAGGCTCCAGTCTCTTCGGAGGCGTGGGTTCGAATCCCACCACTGCCAGTTTGTTTTTTGTCAATGAAAACTAATCGGCTAATTGTCTCCCCGTGAAAACATGTTCAAACTCGTCGTATGAGTGCATGAAGATGTTTAATTCTATCAGGGTGAAAATGATTTCAATACACTCTTACACTTATTCAACCTCACAATATTTCATGGTGTGGTTGAAAGAGGATGGAGAATATTGGAAATGTAGGTAAAAAAAAACCTGCGCTTGAACCTCACTCAGATACTACCTCAACTTCCTTCGACATATTAGAAAAGAATTTCAGTCTCCCCTGGAGACTCCAGGACAAGTATCAAATATGACGAGGTGTCCGAGTGGTTAATGTCTCAAAAGTTAGGTTAGCTCAGCTGGTTGGAGCGTGCTGCTAATAACCCCAGTCATGGATTAGATCCCCACTCTGCGATAAATGACATTCTCCATGTTTTCCTGTAAATCAGTGCTTCAAAAATGTTGAAATGGAAACATAAATGTTACTGAGTGTTATTTTCCCGTTTGTTTTTACTTCTTCTACGATACAGATACAGACGGTTTCAGAGAACAACTGCAGAGATGACCCTTCTGCTTTGTTGAGGTGATGAGGAGGAACTCCACTGAGAGCGAAGCAGCTGCTCCTTTCTGATGCTCCACTGACTGAGCTACAGATGATTCAGTAACAGCTGAGTTATCTTTAGTCCAACAACTGCTGTCCATTCCTACCACAGGGAGCCACAGGCTTTAGTGTTTTCAGTCCTAACCCCTTTATTGTGAAAAAGTCAAATTCACATTTTATACAGATTTTTCATCCACTTTGGAAGAGTTTGGTTAACAAATTTTACAAAACACTGTCAGGAGTCCAGACCAGAATGCACTTTAGCACCTTTAAGGCATTGCAGCTAATGGCTCGTTGGTCCTGGGGGTATGATTCTCGCTTCGGGTGTGAGAGGTCCTGGGTTCAAAGACAAGCCCTTAGTGTTATGTCGCCAATATCAGTGCCTGACCATCATGACTCTTCCCAAAGTTCGTCTCCTGTGAAAAGCGGTCACCACATTTCCATCTGCTCAACACAGCAACAACCACTTTGTCTTGTCCAGAAACTGCAAGCAAAAGCTGCAATACAGGAAGTGATGAGCAGGAACTCCACCGAGAGTGAAGCACTGCTGGGGTTTGGATGCAGGATGTCCTGTTTATAAGACAGACACTTTAAGCAGCTCAGCATCATAACCTCTATAAAAAGCCATCATCAATGGAGATCCAGTTATTTCAACCCAGCGGAGTTGGAGGTCTGAAAGCAGGCCCATGGAGAGGATGAGAACATGTTTCCCCGTAAATATAACACCGCTGCAGCAGCAAAGGAGAAACAGCATGAGAAGCATTTACTACTCAAGTCAACGTGTAGGTTTGGATGTACTCTTCAATTGATTTTACATTTACCTTTAAGAGATCGTAGTTTACAGTTATAAATATGAATGGGAAGAAAAAAAAATTTAATTTCATCATCAAGAGGATGTCTCCACATGCACACTTGTTCTTGGTGTTTTCACTATTTTTTAAATAAAAAAATACTATTTCATTCATCCAAGCGTAATTAGTTGTTATGTAATATATATTTTCTGTGTGGCTTAGTCTTAAAATTATAATGGTTGTGTGATCAACTCCTGCCTGAAATTTGCTTAAAATTAGCCCATCAAAGTGAGTCCACAATACTCAAAGACCGCCTGATTAGATCGCACAGAGGCTCAAAATTTGCATTTCCTCATACGTGTGGAGTGGACAAAACCAGGTTGTTTCAATTTTCCAAGGACAGAATGGCAATATTTCGACATGTCAAAGGAATTTTGGTCTTTTAAAAGTTTGGGCGGTCAAAAGTAGACCAAAAGAACTTTATCCCCAAACACACCTTGCTGCAGTTGAGGTGAAAGAAAAGTGGTCTCTGTCAGAAGTGGGATTTGAACCTACGCCTCCAGGGGAGACTGCGACCTGAACGCAGCGCCTTAGACCGCTCGGCCATTCTGACGACAAAAGCTGCAACAATAGCAAAAAAATTTGCTGAAAAATTTGCCCATCAAGAGACAGAGACATGCAGAACTTTTCCTGTTGCAGCCTGCTATTCCAGCTAGAATTATCCTAAATATCTGCCTTTAAGGCCATCGTGAATGATTTCTAAATATCTTTGAAACCTGTTGATGGTGAACTCAGAGGTTGTTAAAGGGCCTTTTCCCAAAGCTTAGCTTGCATGCTAGTATGCTAATAAAGGGGAATTAGCTCAAATGGTAGAGCACTCGCTTAGCATGTGAGAGGTAGCGGGATCGATGCCCACATTCTCCACAAGACTTTAAGTTGCACCAATGGCCACCATCACTTTGAGTTACCGATGTGGGATAGATCCTCAGGACAGTTTTGTGCTTTGCTTTACCGTGTTGTTTCTCTGCAAGCCTTTGATGGAAGTTCAGTCCACAAAATGGTTGTATCAAATCTTCATCAAGTTAGAGCGTAGTGCTAATAACACCACGCTCAGTGAGGGGTCAGAGTCGGCTTCAGTAACAACATCACTCCGAGAGAGAGACACAAACAGAAGACATGAAGAAACGAAGGAGGGATCAGAAAACAACCACAGACATGTTATTTTCACAAAGTTACGTTGTAGAGCAAAGAAAACGTCTCTTCTTGGTCACCTGTAAAACTTCACATCTATGTCAATTTACCAGCTGAATATTACTGTGAAAACATCAGTTTGTCCTCTCATGTGATTGGCCTCATGGTGTGTCCATCAAAATAACCCCCCTGTCTGCACGGATTCTCTGAAGATTCGGCTCTCCTCGACTGGACTCGGCTTTTTTCGACCGAAAGCGAGAATAATAAAATGAGTTACTTTGTCATCCACAAAATAAAACCACAAATGACTGAACAGCTACGTATTTAAAATAGCATTCAAAGTCATTTTAACCAGAATTACTGCCATCATTTTATCTTAACAAAAAGTCTGTTATGTCCGCTTAATGCTAACATACAATGGAAAACGCCATAGACCGGCTAACGGGATTAGCATCAGTACCGCGATCATTTTAAAGCGTCAGTGAACTTATTCCAACTTAAACATGGCAGTAATACAGACATGTACAACAACACTTACAGACATGTATTCGGCTCTTGCAGAACAATAAAACAGCAGAAATTTAGTTTCTACCTGTCTGTTTCTATCTGCTACATCATTAAAAACCTGCTGTCACACTACTGAACCCTTCAGATTGTGTCACAGAGACATGATGAGCAGAGTGAAGCTCTGCTGGGTGAATGCAGGATGTCCTGTTTACAAGACAGACACTTTAAGCAGCTCAGCATCAGTACTGACAGTTTCTCTGCAGTCTGTCTCTGAAACCACGTCTGTGTCGGTGAACACGTGTGCTCCTCACAGTTGTGTGTCACTTCCTCAAAGGTTTGAAGTGATGTGTGACTCTGAAGAGCTGCTGCCTTTGGTACATCATCTGATGATGTCACAATACTCACAGAATGAAACTCCTCCTTTGAAGCTGCTTTGAAGAATTTCCAAAATCACATGTGGTTCAGATGTAAACACAAAGGCTGCACAGAGTCCAGAGTCAGGCCGACCACAGAGCCTGTTCTCCTGATCAGCCTGTTCAGTCTCTGTGTGTCTCCCTTTTTGTTTCTGTCTGCTTTAGTTTAGTTTTCAAGACTTCATGATAAAACACTGTGCAAGTTGCCACGTTTGTTGTTGAGGGATGATTAGTTTACTTTGATTCATTTAAAGTGTGGATAATGTTCGGTCATAAATCCAGCCACATGTGAGTTCCCATAACCAGTTTCATTAAAAAAGGACTGTGATTGTTCCCCTTCACATGCCATGGTGGTATAGTGGTGAGCATAGCTGCCTTCCAAGCAGTCGACCCGGGCTTGATTCCCGGCCATTGCAGTTTAACTTTTGCCAGAGGAAGGTTAGTCTTTTCTCTACATTATTCACAGTCATGGAACTTTTTCTGCATCCATCCAAAGGGAAGCAACATAAAGCCAGAGTGTTCAGGCAACCACAGCCAATACAAAAACCAAGACAGAGCCCCCCCGTATAACCAAGAAAAACAAAGATGGGCGGTTCGAAGGTACGAAGATGGGTGGACTTCAGCACAAGCAGTCCTAATTGACAGAATAGAATAAGTGATTACCACAATACACCATAAGAAAACGAAAAGGACTGTCACCCTGGAGACCATGACAATCTCAAGTATGGGACACCAAGCACAGCCCTGCTGGACGCCAACACCCACCAGAGACAAGTTCAGTTTATTGCCATATAATGATGGGATGGCTCCATACTCCAGAACATCCCTGTGAACCCGGTCATACACCTTCTCCAGATCAAATCTTGGTGTTCCACATGTCCACTATAATTCCAGTGGATAAGACAAACCACTTCCCTTGGTGGTCTCAAACCACCATCCTTTCAGTTAACAGCCAAATGCGCTGACCGGTTGCACCACAGAGACATGATGTTGCAGCCTGCTGTTCCAACTACACACAGCAACAAGTGAACTAAACACAGCAGGTCTCTGGTGGGCTTCACAGCCTTTCAGTAAACAGCTGAACACATTGATAATTGTGTCATAATTGATGAAAATGGATAGGGAAGATAAAAATTGGGCTGCTTTGGAATACGTATGGAGTTTTTTGTTTAAATATTGTGAGCAACGTTACAGAACAAACTGTCCCCTGATGGTCAAAGCACATGATCCAAATAAAGAAATATCTGATTGATATGAGTTCCAGCCAATGATCAATCACCTTCTGCTAAAAACAGCAACAACCACAAAATTTCTGTTTCTCTTGTCCAGATATTGCAGGTAAAAGCTGTAATACAGGAAGTGATGGTTTTCATCAGTTTGTTTCAATGATGAGCAGGAACTCCACTGAGAGTGAAGTCCTGCTGGGTTTGAACGCAGGATGTCCTGTTTACTACAGAGGCGCTTTGACCAGCTAAGCCACAGCACCACTCTGAAGTACCTGTATATACAGAGGATCTGGTGATGGAAGTGTAATGTGTATACTGCAGCTGAGGTTGATGGTAAAGTGGTTTGTTTTAATGTAGGACTCTGCATCTACCTGAACCTGTTTGACTGCAGATGTGCATTTTCATTTGCATTTGTCCTGAATGTGCTGTGTGCAAATAATGAGGTTAATCAAAAAAAAAAAAAAAAAATGGCACAAATGTTCCATCAGTAACTATCAAAGGAGATGCTGATTCTGTGATGTCACAAAGGTTCTAATGACATCAAAGGGATCAAAGACTCCTCCCACTTTTTTTGTCATGACCTCCCCAGCCCACATGGCTCGTTGGTCTAGGGGTATGATTCTTGCTTAGGGTGCGAGAGGTCCCGGGTTCAAATCCCGGACAAGCCCATCTGTTGCCTTTCAGTCAATAAGGGTGCTAACTGTTACACTATGGAGCTGTGTGAGGTTTGCTGTCTGATTGTTAGTTGTAGTATCTTGGCAACTGAAGCAAGAGCAATGGTAGTTTTGTGGCTCATGCTGTGCTGTGCTGAGGAGAAGGGATATTGGTGATTGACTGCTTTTCACAGGAGACAAACTTGGCGTTACCAGCACCACACTATCACTATTGCTGTCAGCTGTATATGAGGCAGCTGAGCTGCAGACCATTCAGTGTGTAATGGGTTTGAATCATGCCTGTCCATGTTGGTCCTTCTTGAATATTCTCTAAATATCCTTGGAACCTGTTTAAGGTTAATTCAAAGTTGGATGGACTGTATCTGCTTTCAAAACTGTTGTCCGATCTATCAGTTTTTTCCGACGAGGAACGATGAACACCGACGAGGATGGGATTTGAACCCACACGTGCAGAGCACAATGGATTAGCATGGATTATCACCAACTTTACTGCAACTGCAAACTATGCTTTGTGAAAAGGCCCCTTTAACAACCTCTGAGTTCACATTCATTCACGATGTCCTTAAAGGCAGATATTTAAAACTGTAGCATACATATTACAATTCCATCATCACATCCTACAGCTACAGCACAGGGAGTGGTGCTGTGGCTTAGCTGGTCAAAGCGCCTGTCTTGTAAACAGGAGATCCTGGGTTCAAATCCCAGCAGTGCCTCATTGTTCATGTTAAGTATTGTTTAAAAAAAGATGTGTGAGCAAAGTCCAAGTAAAAGCTCCTGCTGACTATCAGAAGGGATTTAGAAGTAAAATGTCCTCTTTTTCAGCTGTTATGTGTAAACTGCAAAGTACTTTATGAACCAACATCAAAATGCTGGAAACACCGTGCTGTCGGGTGGCGCCGGTGTGTGTGTGTGTGTTTGTGTGTATGTGAATTCATGCACATGAGTGGCATTTGACACTCAGGTCAGAGTGGGCCGTACAAACATAGACATCACATTTTCAGCATCTCAGGCTTGTTTTGTTGTCTCTTTTCAGACCCAGGTAGGTTTGGAGGTCTACCAGGTCCAACTCTCCAGATGAAACTGCAGAGAAACTTGCAGTGCTGATGCTGAGCTGCTTAAAGTGTCTGTCTTATAAACAGGACATCCTGCATTAAAACCCCTGCAGTGCTTCGCTCTCAGTGGAGTTCCTGCTCATCACTTCCTGTATTACAGCTTTTGCTTGCAGTTTCTGGACAAAACAAAGTGGTTGTTGCTGTGTTGCGCAGATGGAAATTTGGTGATTGACCGCTTTTCATAGGAGACAAACTTTGGGAAGAGTCATGATGGTCAGGAACTGATATTGGCAACGTAACACTAACCCAGAGGTCGATGGATCGAAACCATCCTCTGCTATTTATACACACTACATGAGATTTTCAGCAGCAGTATGCCTTTCTTTGTTTGTGTACCAACAGCCTGAGCTCTGGTTCTGACTTTGTTTTGATGAACCTCATTATTTACACACAGCACATTCAGGACGATGGTGATTGACCCCGTGACATAAATAAGTTATCATGCACCTGCGGGGTGTACCAGGTAGGAGGTTCACTATCCAAAGTCTGTAGTATTTGAAGATGACATCATTACAATAGTAGCAATGCCATGCTGAAGCTGCACTAGCTGAAGAGGGAAGATCTTCAGTCTTCCACCGTATTCACACTAGAGATGATTTTGCACCATCATCTTTGGAAGAGTTTGGTTCACATATTTTACAAAAGACTTTGTCAGGAGTGGGATTTGAACCCACATCTCCATTCAGAGACCAGAATGCCCTTTAGTGCAGGAAGGAGCTAACCTTGAGTCTGGCGCCTTAGACCACTCAGCCATCCTGACATATGGACCTAGCCGGCACTCTCTGATGAGGAAACTGGCTGAAACTGCCCAGATGTGTTTGGAGTGACCCCCTAGTTCAGTCTCTGGCATCTCCGACGTCGATAATGAAGCACAGGAAGTGCTTCCTGTGTTTCCTCTCTCCCTCCCTCACTCAAAAGACTGTTAGACAAGATAACACTCTGATCTCTCAAGTATCCCCTCAGCGTAGTCATCCTACCAAATTACTAACTGAACACAAACATATACGTGATGACAAAACAACAGCCATTGAATGCCACTTAAAACCAAAAATCTCTGAGTGTTTTGCCCCCACCCCCATTTTTTAAACCACACCTTCAAAACATCATAATGAAGTTACAGCAAAGCCCTGAACAAATACAGAAGGTCTAGACCAAACTCTTTATGAAATTATTTTGACTATTATTTTGAGAGCAGGAGGAGGGGATATACAATACATTAAGTTGAAGAGTCTGGGGTTCATAACGTCAAATTATAATGATGATATGATAAAGTCAACAGGTAAAAAATATATCTGAATTCCAGTAAGGCTGACTGCACATCTGAAGGCTCTGTGTTAAAATTCTGTTGGGATCAGTGCTGGTGCTCTCCAAGTTTGTAGGTCTACAAGGCCTCATGGTGACAGTTTAATTTGGTTAATGAACTTAATGAACTGCGTTAGAAGAAGACTCTGTGGTGCAATGGTAGCTTGTCTGACTCCAGATGAGAAGGCTGTGCACGTCAGGTTCAAATTATCTGGTAACTTGGGGATGTCCTCTCAATGTACCTACCACGAGCATGCCTCTTTCTGAAAGTTCTAGTGTTATGTCGCCAATATCTTCCCAAAGTTTGTCTCCTGTGAGAAGCGGTCAATCACCACATTTCCATCTGCTCAACACAGCAACAACCACTTTGTCTTGTCCAGAAACTGCAAGCAAAAGCTGTAATACAGGAAGTGATGAGCAGGAACTCCACTGAGAGCAAAGCACTGCTTCACTGCATGTAGCAGCCACCTGGGTAAAAAC
The DNA here is from genome assembly GCF_900963305.1 of Echeneis naucrates. Taxonomy (NCBI): domain Eukaryota; kingdom Metazoa; phylum Chordata; class Actinopteri; order Carangiformes; family Echeneidae; genus Echeneis; species Echeneis naucrates. The sequence continues at coordinate 447,355 of NC_042512.1, forward strand.
AGCAGCTGGTGTTTGCTCATGATGTCTCAGGGTGTTGTGTGGGTGTTTTTGAATGTCAGATCTTTGTAGTCCATAAAGAAAGGATGAATGAAAAGGAGCATTTCCTCCTGTTTGTCACGGCCTATTCTGTTCATCCCTGTACTCTGATGTACAAGGATGTATTTTGGATCTTAAAATACCCCAATGTACGTGGCTGACCATCATGACTCTTACTAAAGTTTCTTTAGCATAAAATAAACTGTCACATTAATGTCCTGAATGTGCTGTGTGTAAATAATGAGGTTAATAAAAAAAAAAACACGCAACAAACGTTCCATCAGTAACCATCAAAGGAGATGCTGATTCTGTGATGTCACAAAGGTTCTAATGACATCAAAGAAATCAAAGACTCCTCCCACTTTTTTCTCATGACCTCCACAGTAGAGTGCACTCTGTTAATGACAATCATGGTCCTGCCAGATACCTTTGAGTTCTGCTGACAGAAGCAACAACAAAACTGGAATGATATGGACTGAACTGGATTTGAAACCTTCACGGTCGGTGGTGAACATACAGCATAAAATTTAGACACCTATCCAGTGGTAGTGTGGCCGAGCGGTCCATGGCGCTGGATTAAGGCTCCAGTCAATGAAAACTAATCAGCTAATTCGGGCATTTTTTGTCTCCCTGTGGACAAAAGCAGAGTGGCGCAGCGGAAGCGTGCTGGGCCCATAACCCAGAGGTCGATGGATCGAAACCATCCTCTGCTGTTCTAACACACTGAATGTCTCATCATTTAGCTGGAAGATGTCAGGAGTTTTTCAGCAGCACTGATTTACAGGAAAACATGAAGAATGTCATTTATCACTTTTTTCCAGTAATGTGTAAACCCCAATGGATTTCTAGTCCATCACTTTAACCACTCGGCCACAACAACACTCCCATCACTCAGCATTCTCCAGCCTGGATAGTTTCCTCCTCAAAGGACAGGGCACCTTCATTGTTGTGAGGAAGTACAGCTTCCAACTCTTTTTCCCAAAGTCCACTGAGGGAATTATACTATTATGCCGCACGAGTGTGGCAATTTTGTTTATTTCTATCACTCTGGTTAATGACATATTATAGAAAAACACAAGTGTTCTCCCCGTCGGGGAATCGAACCCCGGTCTTCCGCGTGACAGGCGGAGATACTGTCCACTATACTAACGAGGACCCCGCATGTCCCCTGAGACATATGTGACCATCAAGGAGCTTTCACTGCTTTGCTTTTGTGATGAAACCCCACAGACTTCAATACACTCTGACTTCATTTTCCAACCAGTGGAGCCCCCTGGTGGTCATTAGATAGACTGCAGGTGGAAGTCTCAGTTCTTTTAAACCAGCACATCCACTTTTATAGAAAGTTTATGGTCCTTAACTTATCAGATACAACAATAACACAAAGTTACAATGATCAGTCCAGGGACATTTCTGTGCGACTTTGTGCGCAAGCGCTCATCCATTTGAAGCGAACGTGAGATAGTGTGACGTATTCATCTGTGTCGCGTGGGAGATCAATGAAAGACAGGAAATGCCTTTGATCTCCAGTGACGTCACACAGTCTCGTTGTGGAGTTATTAGTTGTTGATGTTGTTCTGTAAAAATCTGCATCAGTGAAACATTCATTCATACACAAGGACATCACGTATATTGTTGGAATAGGAAATCTTATTTTTCTGTGTGTGCTCCTGAGAAAGAGGCTCATGTGCTGGTTGAAGTGAATCAGCACAGCTTCTGTCAGGAACATCTGTTTGTTGCTGACAACATCTGGATTACAGATGACACATCAGACTGATATTATCTGTGTCATGGTGTTCAGAGATTTCAGCAGCTCACATCCAACACAGAGACTCTGAGCAGGCCCACCTGGTCTTAGACCCAGACCCAGACCCAGACCTAAATCCAAACCCAGGAGACAGAGGTTGAGTGAGTCAGTGAGGAAGAAGCTGCTCGTTCTCCTTCAACAGTTTGATCTGAGGAAAAGTCACTTCCTCTTTCAGGAATCAACTTCTACCATCTGTCCACTAGATGGAGATAACTGAGCATCAACTGAGAACTGAGTTCTTCATCATCTGGAAACAGACAGCATTGTTTTCTTCAGCTGGAGCTCTTTGTTCAAATCTACATTGAGATTCAGAGCCAAATGTTTTTCCTTTCCTGGATTTACTTCATCATTTCAGTGAATCTGTGGATTCAGCTGACAAATGCAAAATACAACCAACATTTAAACGATGACGTGTTGAAACAAAACTTTATTGATTCAGTCTGGTCAGCAGAATATAACCTGATGAAATCAGCTGCAACATTAAACTGATGTTTCTACATGAATGCATCACTGATTCTAAAACCATAAACTGAACATGAACACTCTGTACACTCAGCGTTACACACATGAAGACAACATCATGTGTTTAAGGTGATGTTGAGCTGAACAGGACTTGTATTGAACACACAGAGAGAGTGCACCGTTCCTGGAGATACTGCAATACCAGGTCGATGCGTGGAGTGGACGAGCAGCCCCTATTCCATCTCCCTGTTCCAAAAATCTATTAATATATGGTCCCCGGGTAGGGGACGTATCAGATATTAAACTGATAAGAACAGATACTACACTTGATCTTAGCCAAAAGGCCGAGAAGCGATACCGCTCAGCTGTCGGAGGTAACGGAGTGTTTCTCCGCACCGACCCGCTCAGTGAGGGGTCAGAGTCGGCTTCAGTAACAACATCACTCCGAGAGAGAGACACAAACAGAAGACATGAAGAAACGAAGGAGGGATCAGAGAACAACCACAGACATGTTATTTTCACAAAGTTACGTTGTAGAGCAAAGAAAACGTCTCTTCTTGGTCACCTGTAAAACTTCATATCTATGTCAATTTACCAGCTGAATATTATTGTGAAAACATCCGTTTGTCCTCTCATGTGATTGGCCTCATGGTGTGTCCATCAAAATAACCCCCCTGTCTGCACGGATTCTCTGAAGATTCGGCTCTCCTCGACTGGACTCGGCTTTTTTCGACCGAAAGAGAGAATAATAAAATGAAAGAGGAACTTTCTCTTCCACAGAATAAGACCACAAATGACTGAAGACCCACATATTTAAAATAGCATTCAAGGTCATTTAAACCAGCATTACTGCCATCATTTCATCTTAACATAAAGTCTGTTATGTCCGCTTAATGCTAACATACAATGGAAAACGCCATAGACCGGCTAACGGGATTAGCATCAGTACCGCGATCATTTTAAAGCGTCAGTGAATTTATTCCAACTCCAACATGGCAGTAATACAGACATGTACAACACTTACAGACACGTATTCTCTCGGCTCTTACAGAACAATAAAACAGCAGGAATTTAGTTTCTATCGGTCTGTTTCTGTCTGATACTCGACATCATTAAAAAACCTGCTGTCACACGACTGACACCCTTCAGATGGAGGAGAAAACTGTATTCTACATATTAATACATTTGCCTGCAATGGTGTTATTGTGGTCAGCATAGCTGCCTCCAAGCAGTTGACCTGGGTTCGATTTCTGGCCATCGCAGTTTCCTGTTATCCTTCCTCAAATCTGAAGCATTATCCCCAAAAACCCCGACCTGTAAACTAGAGGAAGGTTAATCTTTTTTCTGTGATCTGACGAGTCCTTCTTTAAACTGGCAGGACTAGTGTGTTTCATTTAACTAGACATAAAAAACTATAAATCAAATATAATCAAATCAACTATAAATCAAACTAAACAGAAGCTGAAAACCTGCTCCCTGCTCTTCCTCCAACAATACTCTGCTCCACTTCTTGTGGGCCTTCCTCTCCATATTTGGCTTTCTGCCAGCATAACCTGCAACCAAAATATGAAATGAATAAAAGTATGAATAGATACATTACTGACACCTGCTTACAATCAAGCACAATGTTTGTTCCTAAATGGCCTTTTGTAACAATCATTACTCAGACAGCAGGAAGTGTACTTCATAGAAGTAGCCGCATGAACATTTTTCTTCCATGGGAAGTGAAGGCAGCAAGAGCCTGTCCTTTGAGGAGGAAACTATCCAGGCTGGAAAATGCTGAGTCATGGTAGCGTTGCTGCGCATGGTTGTTGTGGCCGAGTTAAGGCGATGGACTTGAAATCCATTGGGGTTTCCCCGCGCAGGTTCAAAATCCTGCCAACAACGTTGGATGGATCACAGCATGTTCTGGTTTCATGCTTCTTTAAATTGGTCACTGGCTGCTTCTGGTTATGTTTGATGAACAACTTCCAGCACAAAAATCATGCTACACGTCAGGAGAAATGACACTTCCTGTCATTTTTCTGAGTGTGCTCAGAACAACTTCATTCTCAAATCACATCCTCAGCTCCAACCTACATGGAGCTACGACATTGTGTGACGTCACTGGAGATCAAAGGCATTTCCTGTCTTTAATCGCTCTCCCACGCGTGACACTCTAGTTCGTGTCAGACAGATGAGCGCATGCGCACAAAGACGCACATGACTCGTTTCGCGAAGGAATGATAAATGGCAAATAATAATGACAAATAATAAATGTAAAAGCACAAAAACCCAAAGATCCAACTCAGTTTGAAAATATTTTTAATCTTTAATTAAATGTAAATCATTTAAAAATGTTGAACTATTTACATTTAAACCACATAGACAACTATAAAGGATGATACAACAGGATGTAAATGAAAATCCCTAACAGTTTTATCTCGTCTTTGGTTCAGACTGGCATGAAGAAAAACCAAGTGGCTCAGCTTTGACGGCTTTCTTGGTTCCTTTTTAGGACAAATAAGGAGAAGGAAAGAGTCGAAGTGAATGAGAATATTCTCTCGTGATCACAGCTGAGGCTCCCTCCCCCGAAAACCTGATTGGTCCTTCCATGTCCCCTCAGTTGTCATTGGCTGTCAGTGGTGTCAGTCATTTGGAGTGACAGCGCGTTGTGTAAAGTTGTTTAAGTGGCTACAGCTCGACATTTTGTGAGAAAATGGAAAACAAAATAAAACTTAGAAATGAACTGAAAAGAGGAGCAGTGCCGAAAACAAGTTCAGGAAGTTGTGCTGCAAGCTAAATGCTGTAAATTCACCCAGTCTGAGTTTTGAAACAACTTCCGTCTTCCTGCAGCACCTGTAGCAAATATTCACCGGAGTTCAGGTAAGAACTTTAATGAGAACTTGTCTTTTCTCTGTTTGCATGTGAAACTGTTCTTAAACAACATTTAATAGACATATTTAGCAGAGTCCTCCTTGTTTAAGGTCCTTACGTCCTTATGCTAACATAGCTAAATTAGCTAATTTAGTTAGCATGCTAACTTTGCTAATTTAGCTAGCATGCTAACGTATCTTAATTAGCTAATTAGGCTTCGTTAGCATGGAAAAACATTTCTCGCTGTTGCAGTTACTGCCTCAGTTTGAACATGAAGTGAAGACTTGTTCTTTCAGAGGAAACAGAGCAGTGTCAGCCAGTGTAGGTCAGCAGGCTGAAGTCCTGTTAGTCAGAGCACACCTGGACAGACAGGTGAAAATACAGAGAAGAAGAAATTGACTTGGTGTTTCATTTTGATTATAGACAGTTAATGATGTGTAAACTTTGTCCTCCAAACTTTTGGACACACCAGGGAAGGATAAGGACCCTGATGAAGACATCACTGAATCTGATGACAGCAGAAGGTCCCTCTCTGTGATGAAGTGATGATGAGGGTAGTTTCTTTTTGGGTGATGTTGTGGGGAGGAGGTTTGTCCACATCTGGTTATGGATGGCTGGCTCCTGTGTTCAGGGGGAGGATGTGATAGTAGAAATTCTTGACCTCCTTTTGTCGGTCTTAAGCCGCCAATAAAGGAGGAGGGTTGGAATTGTGACAAACAAGAAATGAAGAATAGACAGCGGACAGTTCATTTGTAGCTCAAAACCTATTCAGTACATTTTTTCAGACAATGCTAAATAACTTATTTTCTTACCAACATCCAGACATGAGAAACTCAGTGCTGCTTGGAATATCCAACACATATAAAACACAGCTGCTCTCCATGAAAAGCAGCAGTCAGCATAGTCTGGATACAACAGTGGTCAGGGCTGTATGATGTATGTTTATATTGAATGTGCTGAAGCGTTAATAATATAATCCCAGTAATGTATTCATTGACAGACTCTGTGATTGATTTCCCAGCATTTTTTGCAGCTTCTGTGAGCAGCAACTCTGTTGCTTTTGTTCATTTTATTGATTTATAGTCTTTGTTTTCTTAATTTTATAGTTGTGAAATTCAGTATTGTGTCCTCTCCCTGGGGTCGTGAAAGTGCACAGATCTAGATGGAAATCTGGGTTTGATTAGCAAGTTGATAACCAGCTTTGTGAATAAGCGCTGACATATACAGGCTTCTGGTGGGTCCTTAATAAGTCTTAAAATGTCTTAAATTAAAATCTGGGTATTTGTGGCCTGAAATGATCTTAAAATCACCATAAATTTGCTATGTGATTGGAAAACATAGTGTGTATTTTTTTGATTAACTTTGTACAAAGACTGTGTAGTTAATGAGAGACTCCGAAATGAAGTGACCGGTTCAACTTGCAAAGATGGGGAAGTGCAAATTTAATGAAAAATGGATGGAAGAGGGTGCATTTAGGAGGTGGTTGGCACCAGCTGAAAGCAACAATGAGGCAATGTGCAAGGGACCTTGGGGTCAAAGCCATCCAGTCGCATATGAAAGGAGGAACGCGCTCACGTGCTGCCACAGCGGGGCCAGGTTTAAATTGTCTTCAAGTTTAAAAAAAAAAAAAAGTCTAAAATTTCATTTGTTGAGGTCTTAAAAAACATTACATTTTACTCTGATAATGGTGCAAGAACCCTGATATAGTATGCCATTATGCCATTTCTAATCTGATCATTTTGTTTATGCTATAGCTCAACTGCATATTGTAGACAAACATAACTGTGACTGTGGGCATGTATAATAGTGTTGTCTTATAGTATCAAAATATAAAATCATATATTTGTCCCATATTGTACACCACATCATATAAATCAAAGGTCATTGGAGCCTTGTGATCTACCTGATGTGGATTATTACTGTCTGTTAATGATTGACTTCAATTCATTCCAAAGTTCAGAAACTGCTCTGGTATTGGATTTTTCTCTAAGTCATATTCAGTTTTCCACAGAGAGCTCAGACTGTGTTTGGATCAACAACTTTAGAAAACCTGCTGTCAGATATACATTTATATATTTTTTTTCATGGAAGCTGCAGTTAAAGTTCACCTTCACTCATCAGCTGCATGAAGATCAGTTCGACCATCAGGTAACGTAACCAACAGCCTTCATCCTGTTTGTGTCAGTGAATGTTGAACCAATTTGAAAACAGATTATAAAGTCAACAAAATATTAAAAGATTTAGCTACAGTGACGTATGAAATACTGAACTTCACTCCTGCTGACTCTTAAAAATAAATTATTATTTATTATTTAGGAATCGGCATTTACAAATTTGATTTGAAAACTGGCAGTTTGATGCTCATATCTGTGGCCATGATGATCATTTTCAACCAGCTACCTTCTCAGATTTATAAAGAAGAGTTACTAACTCAGATGGGCTCAGAGTTGAAGAACATGACAAAAAGACAGGGAGATAGACAAAGTGATAAAAGAATACAAACTGCTCAGTTCTGTTTAATGTTCACTATTAAAGGAAACTGTTAATTTAAATGTTGCAGTCAGTGAATGCTTTAATCGTGATGATGAGCCATCAAACTCCTCACAGCTCCCTGTTCAGATTCCAGATAAAGAGGGTTGGTTGTGGATGATGTGGTTACTTAGTAACAAGATCTCTTAAAGTTTTTGTGTTAAAGACATGAACTCATAAAATTACTGCTGAAAACATCAGCATGATATCAGTTAAACCAGCAGAATGTCATCTGACAATTCACCAAAAGAAAAGCTGAAGATAGTGAAGTGTGAGCAATTCTTTTTTTTTTTTTTATATTAAGAATGAATATAATTAAATCCTGAGAAAATGTCACGATACACTTTATTAATTCTGATAAGGATCTTTATACAAATAAACAGAAACATGCACGATCTACATCAGTCAGATTATTATTCTTTGTGATAAGGATAGATCATCAAGTGTAGAGAGCAGCAGGGTCCCCTCTCCTCCTCCAGCAGCATCGCACACTAATGTTGTGAGCAGTAATGTATTTCTTGGCCACAGCTCTAAATCAGACTGCTTCTTTTTCATTTCCGTGACAATCTTTCGCTGAGGATTAACAGTGTTCTCTTCTAAAGTTACTTTCTGCCATTCACCTTGTTTCATTTAGTTGCGAGGATCAGAACGTGGGCTTTCAAATAATAATAATTTTCTTTTGTCAGTATGATCAATCACTGTTTCCTCTTCAGTATAATTGAGCATTTTCTTCTTTGCATACTTATTCAATAATGATATTTTTCCCAAAGAAAAATACAAAACTAAATGCAAACCAGGTCGTTGAGGGTGTGTTGGTTATCACCATCTAGTGGACAGATAGTAGAACTTCATCACATCCTGTTTGTTTCCTGTAATGAGGAAGAAAACTGGTTCAGTAACATTAATGTCAAATCTTTCCATTTTGTTCCAGAGCAAAGATGAGCTAACAATAATTTCTTAGGAAAATATTTTTTTATTGTTTATCACCATAGTCCATAAGAACACTGATTGAAAACATGTAATATTCAAGGTCTGTGACTCCTGAAAACATTGTCTCAGTTCTGTTGCTTTTTAATAACAAAACCAAAAAACATGGAAGTGGACAGTTTAAACTGAAGACAGTAGAGAAGAAGGTGATGATTAGAAAAGAGATGTCAGTTCAAGGTTGAAGCAAACAGCAAAACACTTGCCCCTGGACATTTATGTTTTGTCTTGTTTTTACATAATTTCCCCTTTTTTACATGATATTGTCCTCTTTGGCAATTACTAAGGTATATGAATAGTAGAAATTAGAATTGAATATTGAAATAATACAGAAATCCAGATTTCTCATGGCTCCATCTGTTGGTTAAACTCAGAATGACATAGTTGTTGTTGGATCTGAATAATTTGTTTACTGCTTACTGATATTTTAAAATTTCATCAAGACTTAGAAACTGACATTGTTGCAGCACATTTACATCTTCCTCTGCTGAGTTGAGGGTCAGGAGATTAGAGGTGTTGTTGCAGAATCACACCACCATCCCAAAGAGTCCTCTGGCACTGATTTGGTTTCTAACACAGGTTAGAACGGTTTTCATGTCACTAAAGTTTTTTAAAATTGAACTCTGAAGTTATGAGGATGTGACTTTTCCTCAGATCAAACAGACACCAGGACTGATGAGGGAGAACAAGCAGCTTCTTCTCTTCACATGAAGCTGGAAAGTGTCAGAAAGTCTCCCTGAAGTGAGTTCAGCAGGTGAGAATCTGTAAATGTCTGAACAGGATCACTGTGATCAGAGTGAGCTGACAACAGTAGACATGGTTATTTGCCTTTCTTCCTTTCTTCCTATTTACAGACCTAATCTATCAGTATTTTATCTGGAATTTGTAGTGAATAGTTCCTTCACTTTGTTCTTGCTCTGATGTAAAGTAAGATTCTTAGACTTAGTAAACTCAAGATTTTAATCACCAGAGTTAAACCAGATTTTATTTCTTAAAAGGTGTTTAAATGGTCACCACAAATTAATCTAAAGTGAAGCAGAAATTTTCATCAATTTAACTTTCTTGATAAGGCTTAAGTTGATTTCCTTGACCTGGCGTGCAGTGTTGAGCCATGACAGAACATGTCAAAACTGGTCTAAAATCTTGGATGAGCTTGGCTGAGTGAATTGAACTCTTACTGTTAATTGTACATTTTTTGTATTTCTAGATACAGTGAAGCCATTGAAAATGAAGCACTCCTTGTTTTTATTGTTTGGAATCCTTTGAGGCAAAACAGAAATCTTTAAATTGTCAAGTGAATTGCTCAATGAGATGACATGAATTAAATCACAGTTGCATCAACACATCCCACAGTCAGATACCACCATCTAACTGACAGACGGAAGAAGCACCATCAGACCTGAGATACATTTCTCTGAAACTTTCAGATTACTGACAGATCAGACTGATTTCTATGTGATGTTGTGGAGGCACTCTGTTTAAATAATGTGTCAAAGAAAAAAATGTTTGAGATGCATCCTGAACATCAGATGAGAGAACCACCTCCTCTGGTCTGGCAATTCCTGACAGGTCAGACTGGTTTAGTTGTAACATTTTGTTTCTTTTTGTTTTTTTAACTTGGCTTCTGAAGGAATGATTTTGGCCCTCAAAAATGTATTACTTTAAAATTCTAGACCTTCAAATGTCCCAACCTATGGTGATCACAACTATGTCAAGGTTATATAATTCTTCAACTTGCACTGCTAAAAGTAAATGGTGATCTGAGTTTGTTTGAAATTTAGTGTTAATGCCAATGTATAACATTGAAGATTGGTATTAACGTGAATCAGGAATGCTCTCTGTTTATAACAGAATCTGACTGAAAGCAACACAGAGAGAGAGAAAAGTCAAACAGTTTGTTGTTGGGAGTTGGGAGGCAGAAGTTAATTACATATTAGTGACAGTAATGATGATGTGTCCTGTGATGTCAATCCTGTTGTAATGAAGCTTTTTGTTGTGTTTGTGTTTGTGTGGAGGCTCAGCTATGAATCAGTGTGAGGACAGAGAGGAGGGAGCCCCTCCCTCTAAAACCACTCTGTGTGGGGAACATGAGAGTCAGACCAAAGCTCAGAGGTGAGATGAGGATCTCTAACTGTCCATCTGTCAGAGCTCAGCACTCAGATCACTGCTCCATCATTATTCACTCTCACTGTCACTTAGGTTTTTTACTGCTTCAGTTTTTTGTTTTTTTTTGTCCTTGTCTCCATTGGGAGCACAACCAGGATGTGGAGATTCGTTCATTCATATTCACCAGTCCATCACAGGGCCAACACACACATACAGACAGAGACAAACAATCTGCCGCACTCACACTCAGACATACGGACATGGCTGTTGTGGAGCAACACCACTAACCACAATGCGGCTGTGCTGCCTGCATGTAGAGATATATTTTTTATTTGATTTGCACATTTCAATAATACTTCATGCTACATTCTTCATGTGAGTCAAATGGAATAACATCCAAACAGACAAGGTGATATGTAACTGTCATTAAAATGAACAAAAATATTGCACAATAAAAGAAGCTGGATGATTTGTGGCTAAACAAATGAAAGCTGGACTTATTGGACTGATTTATTTTAAAGTGATAATTTTCTGCCCACTTTCTTGGTTGTTAGTTCTTTTACTGTCAGCTCTGTTTCTACTAGAGACCAGGAGTCAGGACCAGATTCTCCTGAACTGAGCTGTGTGTCCATGAAGAGTGATCGGTCTATGAGTCATCCTATTGACTTTAAGGGAGGACAACAGTCTGCTGTATCCAGCTGTGTGTCCATGAAGAGTGATCAGTCTATGGATGACTTTATCAAAGAAAAAAGGTAAAAGCTGATCATTTGTTGTTGTTGGACTCATTAAAGGTATCAAAGCTTCTCGATCAGTTTCTCTGGTGTTCATAGAAAACTCCTGGAACAAACTGTGTGTTTGTGTCTTTTCTCCTCAGAGTTCAGTCTGACAAACATCATCACACAGACCTGGACTCCATATTTATGGTGTGTAAATGTTCATCCAGTGACTACAACAGACACCAACAAAGACTTGAGTTTGAAGCTGCACTCTTTAGACCAGTAGAGCTTTACTCTGTGACAGACAGGAGTTGAATTGGGATTGAACAGGTTTGGGGTGGGAGAGAGTGGGAGAGGACTGGGAGTTGTAGTTCACCACAGAGCAATAATCCATCAGCCTCAACAGATATGTTCTGTATGAATATGGTCTGTTGGAGACTTTTACAAAACATTTCTGCTCCTTCTTCTTCATCTACAGTGAATCTTAAATAAAAGTTTATTTAGTTGTTTTCCAGATAATTTGAGCTGTGACTTAATAACAAAGACCAAAGTTAATCAGATTCAGTCCTGGACCTCCATGGACTCTGTCTCTACAGGGTTTAAAGATGGAATAATTCATCAGTGAACTAGTTCAGGTGGTCTGATCCATCTTCAGCCACAGTCACAGTTAATACCCTGAATTTTCACTTCCTAAGTTGATGTGTTGAAGGGCTGTATCAGTTTGGTCTTCATGTGATGATCAGGATCTCTGTGTTGTCAGAATCTAAAGTCAAACTTAGTAAGTTACACCAGTGAAGTTAGTTTAGTGAAGTCAGCAGGTCTGAATCTTTCTGTGTAGCTCTGGAAAGAGACGTGGCAGCAGCTTGAACTCTGCTGACTGATGATCTGATGCTTTGATCCATCAGTTTATACTGAGAGTGAACTTTACACAGGATGTTATTGTGTTCCAGCTGCTGGAGGAGAACATCGTCTGTTTTGTGAAAAACGAGCTGAAGAAAATCAAAAGGAGTCTGAGTCCAGATTACCCACAATTCATCAAGAATGAGGATGATGAGGTGGATGAAGAGCAGAGGAGGAGCAGAGAGGCATTTCTGAAGATCACAGTGAACTTCCTGAGGAGGATGAAGCAGGAGGAGCTGGCTGACTGTCTGCAGAGCAGTAAGAGGATTTAACATGATGAATCAATTAGATATTTAGTAAAGTCTGAGGAGACTGAGAGAAATATGATCATATTCTTATTCCTTAGGAGAAGTAAATATCAACCTTTTTTTTTTTTTTTTTTTTTTTTAAATCTCTTCTGTTCTTTGTTCATTCAGAAAGTCGTGCTCGAGTGTGTCAACGTAAACTCAAATCTGGCCTGAAGAAGAAGTTCCAGTGTGTGTTTGAGGGGATCTCAAAAGCAGGAAACCCAACCCTTCTGAATCAGATCTACACAGAGCTCTACATCACAGAGGGAGGGACTGGAGAGGTCAATGAGGAACATGAGGTCAGACAGATTGAAACAGCATCCAGGAAACAGGACAGAGCAGAAACAAGCATCAGACAAGAAGACATCTTTAAACCCCCACCTGGAAGAGACCAACCAATCAGAACAGTGATGACAAAGGGAGTGGCTGGCATTGGGAAAACCGTCTTAACACAGAAGTTCACTCTGGACTGGGCTGAAGACAAAGCCAACCAGGACATAGAGTTCACATTCCCCTTCACCTTCAGAGAGCTGAATGTGCTGAAAGAGAAGAAGTTCAGCTTGGTGGAACTTGTTCATCTCTTCTTCACTGAAACCAAAGAAGCAGGAATCTGCAGCTTTGATCAGTTCCAGGTTGTGCTCATCTTTGACGGTCTGGATGAGTGTCGACTTCCTCTGGACTTCCACAACACTGAGGTCCTGACTGATCCTACAGAGTCCACCTCAGTGGACGTGCTGCTGACAAACCTCATCAGGGGGAAACTGCTTCCCTCTGCTCGCCTCTGGATAACCACACGACCTGCAGCAGCCAATCAGATCCCTCCTCAGTGTGTTGACATGGTGACAGAGGTCAGAGGGTTCAATGACCTCCAGAAGGAGGAGTACTTCAGGAAGAGGTTCAGACATGAGGAGCAGGCCAGCAGGATCATCTTCCACATCAAGACCTCACGAAGCCTCCACATCATGTGCCACATCCCAGTCTTCTGCTGGATCACTGCTACAGTTCTGGAGGAGGTGTTGAAGACCAGAGAGGGAGGAGAGCTGCCCAAGACCCTGACTGAGATGTACATCCACTTCCTGGTGGTTCAGTCCAAACTGAAGGAGGTCAAGTACGATGGAGGAGCTGAGTCAGATCCACACTGGAGTCCAGAGACCAGGAAGATGATTGAGTCTCTGGGAAAAGTGGCTTTTGAGCAGCTGCAGAAAGGAAATCTGATCTTCTATGAATCAGACCTGACAGAGTGTGGCATCGATATCAGAGCAGCATCAGTTTACTCAGGAGTGTTCACACAGATCTTCAAAGAGGAGACAGGGCTGTACCAGGACAAGGTCTTCTGCTTCGTCCATCTGAGTGTTCAGGAGTTTCTGGCTGCTCTTCATGTCCATCTGACCTTCAACAACTCTGGAGTCAATCTGATGGCAGATGAACAAACAACAAGTTGTAGGTTTAAACTAATAAGGACAGGATGTAAAACAACACGTCTCTACCAGAGTGCTGTGGATGAGGCCTTACAGAGTCCAAATGGACACCTGGACTTGTTCCTCCGGTTCCTTCTGGGTCTTTCACTGCAGACCAACCAAACTCTCCTACGAGGCCTGGTGACACAGACAGGAAGTAGCTCAAAGACCAATCAGAAAACAGTCCAGTACATCAAGACAAAGATCAGTGAGAATCTGTCTCCAGAGAAAAGTATCAACCTGTTTCACTGTCTGAATGAACTGAATGATGGTTCTCTGGTGGAGGAGATCCAGCAGTCCCTGAGATCAGGATGTCTCTCCACAGATAAACTGTCTCCTGCTCAATGGTCAGCTCTGGTCTTCATCTTACTGTCATCAGAAAAAGATCTGGACGTGTTTGACCTGAAGAAATACTCTGCTTCAGAGGAGGCTCTTCTGAGGCTGCTGCCAGTGGTCAAAGCCTCCAACAAAGTTCTGTATGTGCAAATAAATCCATCTAGATCAACTGGATCTTTTTTTAGTTGAGAATCAAAAACATGTTTCTTTAATAATTTATCTTATTTTGCTGCTTCTTCTTCAGACTGAGTGGCTGTAACCTCTCAGACAGAAGCTGTGAAGCTCTGTCCTCAGTCCTCAGCTCCCAGTCCTCTAGTCTGAGAGATCTGGACCTGAGTAACAACAACCTGCAGGATTCAGGAGTGAAGCTGCTGTCTGTTGGACTGAAGAGTCCACACTGTGAGCTGGAAACTCTCAGGTCAGAGTTCATGTTTGTGTGAATACTAAAACTGGATTTAGTTTTTTATGATAATTTTTTATTTAAATGAGTAAAAATTGAAAACTGAAGAGGTTTGTAGGTTTTGGTTCGTAGTGGTGTCATCTATGTTCACTGAAGATCATTTACCTTTTGGGAAAGTGGTCACAACCTTTCTGCTGCTTTTGGCATCTCTCACAGTTGTGATGATGGAGTTCTCATTCAGGAGAATATTTAAGGGGCTCAAAGACACCAGAGGTTGAGTGGACTGCTGATATGATGCTCTGTGGATGAATGAACCTTCTAGCTTCGGGTCTAGAAATGGTTACAAACACACTTTGTAGTTGGGCGCCAGACAGGAGACAGGAGCTGGATCAAAAGACACTATTGTCCTGTCAGATTTGATGTCATTATTTAGGTGTGTGGGTAACCTAAAGAAATTCACCGGCTAGCTGTTACTCCTACCTACAAAATAATATGTGGAGAAAATGTCAAGGCTAAGTCTAAATCAAAGGGGGTTTTAATACATAAATCCAATTGAGGTTCCTTAAAAAAAAAGCACCTGTAATGTGTAACCCAATATACACACTATAAATCAAAATCTCTCAGAATATCACAGTACACAGTTCACCCTGTTATCACAAATCATGGCAACACAAAACTTAAATCATCAATGTCCCAAAAAGAATGGAGGGATGTGTGGGTTAGTCCAGATCAAGCTTCCTGTGTAACAGCATGAGGATGAGTAAAAGTTAGTTTGTAGGTGTGTGGCTGTGTTAGTCCAGTTCCTCCGGGGTTCAGTGTGTGTGAGTGGTCGTATGGTGGATCAGTGTGTTAAATGGTTGAGGGGACAGTGATGGACTGTGTTAGCTCTGTTGTGGGGCTCCTCCAGGCAGGTATGGAGTCCCAGTATACAGGCACCTTTTTCCTCCTTGGTACTCCTGGGATCATCACCACTCCTCAGGCCATGGGTTTCCAAACCTCCAGTGAATCCAGCTGGTTCTCTTCCTCGTGTTACTGCTTTCTTATTTTCCCAACATTTCTTTGATTAGCAGGCAGAGTTGAATGAACCTGGACAGATTTTCTTTGTTCCCCTCACTCTCACTCCTCTCTGTTGTTCTGCTTGCTGTTTGTGTCAGTAGCTTTTTCCTTCCACCAGTTCACAGTTGCCACTCATTTGTTAACTCACCAGTTTTTTGTTTTTTGTTTTTTTTTTTCACTCACACTCTTTTCCCCCTCCCTTTCCTGTCAGGAGGTAAAGGGCTGTTCTGCTGTTTTTTTTCTACCACAACCTATTGGTTGAACATAGAACAGAATCAATGCATCACTATACAGTGTTTGTGTTACTGCCTCTACAACCCTACCTCCCTGACGATGAAATAGGAGAACAAGATTGACAAAAACAAATTCCCTCTCCTAAAGCTATGACAGCTACTAAGACTGCTATTTGTAACATAAACAAGTAAAACAAAACACAAAAAATAACAATGCAGCACAGTCCAACATGATCCAGAGCTGGGAGCATGAGGAGGAATCACACCAGTACAGGAGAACTTCCCTTTTAAAGAATAGATCGCTTGCGTGCTTGAATGTAAACTATGCAGTGACGTAGCAAGTGGTGTCCCAATTCCTTGGGAAGAAGCAAAGCTATACCCCTTGTGACTTCCTTTTGAAGGTTAAGGGGTGGGGGGGTGAGGGCTGGTGGTAGTGAGTAGGTGAACTTTGGGATTGGGCCAAAGTGTCAGAATGAAATATCTTTTTAGTAATTCTATGATCAGGCAGCTTCACAGATCTGTTCCAGAGCTGGAGCATTTGTCTCTTATGTCTGATACTCGTCTGACGCAGGACACACACACACACACACAAACACACACACATTATAGAACAGAGTGAAAGTATGAACTCCCAGATGAGCACAGTGTTCAGACTTGTTCAGGGCTCTACCTGCAGACTGAGCTAAAACACTGACAGCTGGGTTAAATGTCATGTGTTGGTCCAACGTCAGGCCAAGACATTTCATCTTCAAATATATCATTCATGATAAGTTTGGTTTTCTGTGTAGAACTTTTGAAGCTTGTTTGCAGACTGTTTGACTGGTTTTAGAGTGGACTTACCTGCCAGAGCTCAGTTCTATGTGTTTCAGCTGTTGGACTTTCATTTTCTAAACTTCTACTTTCTAAACCTTCAGCTCTGAACAGATGATGAAACATTGAACGCTTTAAAGCAGGAACTTTGTCTCCTAAAGTCACATCTTTTATTCTTTACTCAGGTTGGAGAACTGCAGTTTGTCAGAGATCAGCTGTTTTTCTCTGGTCTCAGCTCTGAAGTCCAACCCCTCCCATCTCAGAGAACTGGAGCTGAGTCACAACAATGACCTGCAGGATTCAGGACTGAAGGATCTGTGTGGTTTTCTGGAGAGTCCAGATTGTAGACTGCAGATTCTGAGGTCTGTTCAATTGTTGTTGAAGATTTGTTTAATCCAGCATTTATATTGACATTTAACTCACTTTTATTAAAAATTGCTGTCATTTCATGTTTCCAGTTGTTTCTAATAATAATAATAATAAAAGTTGTCAGTCTTTTTTCCAAAACTTGAATTTACGTGTTCAATATATTAATCAGGAAAAGTCTTCCAGGAACCAAAGAGTTGGTTTCACATGTTTGATCTCCAGACAGAAACCAGGACCAAATCTTACTCTTGGTCTTTGTATTGGAACAAGGTCTGATGTGGACCAGCAACATTTGAGATGTTAAAGTGGGTGATGAGTTTGAGGAGATGGAGAAGTTCTGGATCAAGACATTTCTGACTGATTCATACCTGTCAAGTTTTGGATTTGAAAATAAGGAATATTTTCCAGCACCTGCCGCGAGACGTCCCACCACCCCAACTAAGCTCCAGTATCCCGTACATTTTAAGACAGATGGACAAGAAAGCTAAAATCACCACTTGTCAACTACCTACAAACTGCAATTGGCTTTATGCAGCTCCACTATGTCCTGAACGTCAGCCAGCTCCTTTGTTTCCTGTCTTTCATTATTGGACATATTGATTAATCCAGGTGTGTCTGAACATTGTTGTTATGACTACTGAGGTCAGTCACACCTGGATTAATCAGTATGTCCAATAATGGCAGACAGGAAACAAAGGAGCTGGTTTCCTGCCTTATCTCTGTTTTTCCCTGCCGTAATTTCTTTCTCTCGCATTGTTGTCCCTCTAGTCTGACAATGTCACACTAACCTTGCGACACCTACAGTATATGCAGTAGGTTAGTGTAGCAGGTGGCAGAGGTCAGACTGGGAATGGGTGGCTCACCCCGGGGTATTATTATTATTATTATTTTTTTTTTTTAATAAATGCAGGTTAAATACAGGAAACTTACGGGAAAATACTAAAACCAGAGGGGGCTGGCAAATACGGGAAAATCCCGGCCAAAACGGGATATTTGAAAGGTATGCTGATTATCAGTCATCTGATCTCCATGATTTGTTCTTTTTCAGGTTGAGCTGCTGTTGGTTGTCAGAGATCAGCTGTTCTTCTCTGGCCTCAGCTCTGAAGTCCAACCCCTCCCATCTCAGAGAACTGGACCTGAGAGGAAACCTCCTGCAGGATCCAGATGTGAAGGAGCTGTGTGATCTTGTGGAGAGTCCAGACTGTAGACTGGAGACTCTGAGGTCAGTCCACTGTGGTAGATCTTTAATCCACCGCTGAATCTAATGTCCTAATAAATGTCTTCAGACTTGGAGGGTGTGGAGCTGAGGACCAGAGTCAGTTGTGTTGTTGAGACTCCAGCCCTCATGGGGCTTTCAGACACGTGGCCGTGGCCCCCCTGTGCTCTGAAAGCGGTTATTTCCAAAGGATTGGAGCTCCACCACAGGTTTCCCTGCACTGAGCACAGTGATAGTTGTGTTTCTTTGTGGTGTGGTCATACTCAGTCAGTGTGTTACTGCAGTAGATGGAGTTCAGAGCAGCGGTACAGAAGCTGAGTGATGAGCTGCTGTGGACGGAGTCAACATCAAAAAGCTCTTCTACACACTTTGAAAACAAAACGTCCCACACATGTTGAAATGTTCTTCATTTAGAAGATTTTAGAGCTTCATTTTCATGTCAAAGCAGAACTTTCCTTTGTGGTGGCACTTTACTTTAAAGTCTTCTGAACATTTCTGACTGATTATCAATGATTTTATCTGCATCTTTTATTCCGTCTTCAGATTTGACATCTCCAGTTTGTCAGAGATCAGCTGTTCTTCTCTGGTCTCAGCTCTGAAGTCCAACCCCTCCCATCTCAGAGAACTGGACCTGAGTCACAACAATGACCTGCAGGATTCAGACCTGAAGGATCTGTGTGGTTTTCTGAAGAGTCCTCACTGTAGACTGGAGACTCTGAGGTCAGACTCATGTTTTATTTCTGCTCTCAGATTAATATGATGTCACATTTGTGGTGACTCTGACCTGCAGACATGTTTATATTTATGAGGGAAAATCCTCTTCAGGTTTTAACATTTAAACTGTTATCAGTCTTGTATTTTTGAAAGGGGACATCATATATTAATGAATATTTGTATGTTAATATGTAGATTTCAGTCTGTGGTTCACTTCCTGTATTTATTTGCATGTCGAATTGAAAGCAACTGCACTTACGTTTGTCTAAGAAGATGTTTGGCCTCTTATCTCAGGGGATTCATCAGTTCATCAGTCCTCACTAGTCTGACAGACAGTGGAGTTGGACCCAGGTATTTAACCTCTGTAGGAGTGTTCACAAAGCTCCTTGTGACAACAGCCCATTAGAGGAGTTCCACTGATCATTGTTAGTCCACTACTGTAGACACATTTGTGTGTCATTTCTGTTGTGGAAATTCTCTGTTTCTGGTGAAGAATGAAATAGAGACTTTTTCCGACCGACAAGTTTTTATTTTCTTTGCAAAGAAAAAGTCAATCATCACACGAGCAGGACAAATGAAGAAAGAATTCATAAATCACTCGTATAGAATATTAATTTCAACTCACTGGCCCAGTGATGGTGATGCAAAGTGTCAGAATGAAATATCTTTTTAGTAATTCTATGATCAGGCAGCTTCACAGATCTGTTCCACAGCTGGAGCATTTGTCTCTTATGTCTGATACTCGAGGGCTCCCAACCCAAATCACCATGAAGAGCCAACACTGAGGTCCATTTGTGTACTGCTGTAAGATAACCAATAGCTCTATGATGCTGAGTATTACAAAGAGAATATTCACAGAATCCCCAGACAGCAGAAGCATCGTCTGACACACACACACATACACTCTATAGAACAGAGTGAAAGTAAGAACTCCCAGATGAGCACAGTGTTCAGACTTGTTCAGGGCTCTACCTGCAGACTGAGCTAAAACACTGACAGCTGGGTTAAATGTCATGTGTTGGTCCAACGTCAGGACATTTATACTGATCAGTGTAGGACAGCATTACTGTCCCAAGATTAACAACATTCAACTTGGCCTAAAATTCACCACTTGTGTTTTGTCTTGGTTCTCCATTAGTCTCCACTTCCAGCACTGTTTTGGAACAATGTTCAGCATAAAGTGAATATTTTTTCTTTCTTAGCCAACAGAATGACATCATCCACATGTAACATGGCTCTATTGGTTCAGTTTGGGAAATTTCAGCCATAATACCAATTTAGTTTGAATATCAAACAGATTGTCAGATCCAGCAGGATGATGCTGTGCCAGACCATGTAAATGTGCCAGTGGTGGGATTTCATGGAGAACTTGTATTTTGATGTAAATGAGTCCAACAAATCCCCCCATCTATATGTTACAGGTACCAGCATTGTAAGGCCTCTCAGCTTCAGTTATGGTTTTGGTGTCTTTGTCCCGGGGCTGAATCTTCTGCACAGTGTCTGGTCCAGCAAAGGAGAAAACACGTGTGACTGCTCTGTTGTCGTACCATTTGACGGCACAGATGTTGTGGTTCCCCTCCACTCGCATATCAAAGCTTCCTCTCCCCTTTTTCTTCAAGCTCGTTTCATCCTCAAGGTTGCAGTTGAGTAGGCGTCCAGGAATCAAGGAGCTTAACCAGCAATTTATTTAAATATATCAAAGAATTGTCTTTTCAATGCAAATGCTAATCAACATTCCACTACATTCATACAATGTACTGGTACAATGTAATTCATGTAATTCATACAATGCACAACAAGGCCCTGCCTTGTTTGTTTGTCATCAAAGCGTATGACACGGGACAAAACTTGGAATGTCTTCAGAGACATGGTGGCTGGAAATATTGCCTTTCCAGTCTCAGCGTTCCAACGGCTTGCTGTTGCTTCACCTTTTGATTTGTAAACTCCTGCCAAAATGAGCAGGCCAATGTAGGCTTCCAAGTCAACTACATCCAAGTCTTCCCAAGTGTCCCCATACACACACTTCCCCTCTAAATTGTCATTCCAAGAACAATATTTTCAATTGCTGTGGTTATGAAGAGCTCAAATGATGACATGATGTCTTCAGGGGTGTGGGAATGTTAGGTCACACATGGGTCACACACAGGCAGACCAGTTTTACACAGCTAAAACAGCTTGGGGTCAAATTGACCCCAGAGGAATACCAATGTGTGCAATATGTGTTCAGCACATTGAAAAATGTCTTCATGATAATTTTATGCTTAATCAATTGTAACCATCAAATTTGGAAAAGTCATGAAATACGAAGCAAAAAAAAAAAAAAAAAAAGTCAACTAATATTTTTTGAATGATAAACATTGAATGTGGTCATATTGACCCCGAGGATAATAGGAGGGTTAAGTATGATTTCCACATTCAGCTGTTCATGTTTCTTCAAATATATCATTAATGATGAGTTTGGTTTTCTGTGTAGAACTTTTGAAGCTTGTTTGCGGACTGTTTGACTGATTTTAGAGTGGACTTACCTACCGGAGCTCAATTCTAGGTGTTTCAGCTGTTGGGCTTTCATTTTCTAAACTTCTACTTTCTAAACCTTCAGCTCTGAACAGATGATGAAACATTGAACGCTTTTAGGCAGGAACTTTGTCTCCTAAAGTCACATCTTTTATTCTTTACTCAGGTTGGAGAACTGCAGTTTGTCAGAGATCAGCTGTTCTTCTCTGGTCTCAGCTCTGAAGTCCAACCCCTCCCATCTCAGAGAACTGGACCTGAGTCACAACAATGACCTGCAGGATTCAGGACTGAAGGATCTCTGTGGTTTTCTGAAGAGTCCAGATTGTAGACTGCAGATGCTGAGGTCTGTTCAGTAATTGTAGATTTGTTTAATCCAGAATTTATATTCATA
Organism: Echeneis naucrates; assembly: GCF_900963305.1. Classification (NCBI taxonomy): domain Eukaryota; kingdom Metazoa; phylum Chordata; class Actinopteri; order Carangiformes; family Echeneidae; genus Echeneis; species Echeneis naucrates. The sequence goes on from NC_042512.1 coordinate 469,531, forward strand.
TTTAATTTGAATGTATTCACTTTTATTAAAAATCGCTGTTGTTTCATGTTTCCAGTTGTTTCTAATAATAATAATAATAATAATAATAAGAAGAAGAAGAAGAAGAAGAAGAAGAAGAAAAGTTGTCAGTCTTTTCCAAAACTTGAAGTTACCCATTCAATATATTAATCAGGAAAAGTCTTCCAGGAGCCAAAGAGTTGGTTTCACATGTTTGATCTCCAGACAGAAACCAGGACCAAGGGAGACCTTAGTCTTGGATCAGGACTGGATCTTTAAATCTTGCTCTTGGTCTTTGTATTGGAACAAGGTCTAATGTGGACCAGCAACATTTGAGATGTTAAAGTGGGTGATGAGTTTGAGAAGATGGAGAAGTTCTGGATCAAGACATTTCTGACTCATTATCAGTCATCTGATGATGATTGTTCTTTTCCAGGTTGAGATGCTGTTGGTTGTCAAAGATCAGCTGTTCTTCTCTGGCCTCAGCTCTGAAGTCCAACCCCTCCCATCTCAGAGAACTGGACCTGAGAGGAAACCTCCTGCAGGATCCAGATGTGAAGGAGCTGCGTGATCTTGTGGAGAGTCCAGACTGCAGACTGGAGACTCTGAGGTCAGTCCACTGTGGTAGATCTTTAATCTAATGTCCTGATAAATGTCTTCAGACTTGGAGGGTGTGGAGCTGAGAACCAGAGTCAGTTGTGTTGTTGAGACTCCAGCCCTCATGGGGCTTTCAGACACGTGGCCGTGGCCCCCCTGTGCTCTGAAAGCTGTTATTTCCAAAGGATTGGAGCTCCACCACAGGTTTCCCTGCACTGAGCACAGTGATAGTTGTGTTTCTTTGTGGTGTGGTCATACTCAGTCAGTGTGTTACTGCAGTAGATGGAGTTCAGAGCAGCGGTACAGAAGCTGAGTGATGAGTTGCTGTGGACGGAGTCAACATCAAAAAGCTCTTCTACACACTTTGAAAACAAAACGTCCCACACATGTTGAAATGTTCTTCATTTAGAAGATTTTACAGCTTCATCTTCACATCAAAGCAGAACTTTCCTTTGCTGCCACATATTTATGAAGCAGCCATCTGCTGTATTCCTACACACAAGTATGTCCTGTATTCCACTGCAGCCGCAGGTCAGCTGAGGGAATCACTTTGTTTTAGAGTGAGGAGCTGCTGAACTTCAGCCTCCAGTGGCTGAAATGACAATTACACTGAAGAAACACTTCAAACATCCAGACAGAATGTGGTGGCACTTTGTTTTAAAGTCTTCTGAACATTTCTGACTGATTATAAATGATTTTATCTGCATCTTTTATTCTTTATTCAGATTTGACAACTCCAGTTTGTCAGAGATCAGCTGTTCTTCTCTGGTCTCAGCTCTGAAGTCCAACCCCTCCCATCTCAGAGAACTGGACCTGAGTCTGAACGACCTGCAGGATTCAGGACTGAAGGATCTGTGTGGTTTTCTGAAGAGTCCTCACTGTAGACTGGAGACTCTGAGGTCAGACTCATGTTTTATTTCTGCTCTCAGATTAATATGATGTTACAGTTGTGGTGACTCTGACCTGCAGACAGGTTTATATTTATGAGGGAAAATCCTCTTCAGGTTTTAACATTGAAACTGTTAAATAGTTGAAAATAATTTTTAAAAAGAGATTTTTAATCATTCGAAAATTACATTGAACTGGACATAGTTTATCAATAAATCTTGTATTTTTGAAAGGGGACATGATATATTAAAGAAATATGCGGATTTTAATCTGTTTGTATTTGACTGCTGTGAAGCTGCTTCCTGTTGGTTCAGCTGTTTGACTTTAATTTTCTAAACTTCTACTTTCTAAACCTTCAGCTCTGAACAGATGATGAAACATTGAACACTTTCAAGCAGGAACTTTGTCTCCTAAAGTCACATCTTTTATTCTTTACTCAGGTTGAAGAACTGCAGTTTGTCAAAGATCAGCTGTTCTTCTCTGGTCTCAGCTCTGAAGTCCAACCCCTCCCATCTCAGAAAACTGGACCTGAGTCAGAACGACCTGAAGGATTCAGACCTGAAGGATCTGTGTGATCTTGTGAAGAGTGCAGACTTCAGACTGAAGACTCTGAGGTCAGTAGAATAGGACTCAGTTTATGTTCCTTTCAGTAATATTGTTTAAATCCAGTATCAGAGCAAAGACTCTGTTTCCTGTGCAGCTGTGAGAGGAGAACAAATAGATTTCAGAATTAGACAGAAAAACAGAGAGAAAACAGTCAGCCAATCAGATCAGTCAAACAGCTATTGTGATCATGAGAGAACTCAGAGACATTCAGATTCTGAATCTGGAAGCACTGCAGCATTGTGGTTAACGCTGTCACCGCACAACAAGAAGGTCACTGGTTCGGTTCCCAGCCAGCCGCCTTTCTGTGCAGAGTTTGAACAGTGGGTTGCATGGGTGTCCTCCCACGACCTGGTCTGGCCTGGTGACCAGGACAAGGTGTACCCCAAGTTGAGGGCCCTGTACACCCTGGATCTGAATCACTGACTGACAGCTGATGGACAGAGTCAGGAAACACTGATGGATCTGCTCTCTTCTTCTCTACACAGGAGGTGGTGAAGAGGAAGGTGTGTTTTGATGGAGGATCAGCTTCTTCCTGATGATCCAGATGTTGCAGCAGCAGCTTGTCCAGACTCTGGACCATGTTCCTGGGAGGTGGAGAGGAGAGCTTCATCCAGCAGAGACTGACAGAGGAATCAGAACTGGTCTGAGAACAGAGTCCAGTCCACCATGATCCCAGAGACTCCTCAAGTCCTCCTCTCCTCTCAGCCAGCTCCTCCAAACTCCACCTGGGGTTTAGGCTTCTTCTGGACCCTTTGGGCTGCTTTGAGAACATTCCTGGGAACAAGCATTACTCTATGAAAGATGTCATTTTGTTGTGAAACATGTGACTGTCAGTCAGCACTTTTTAAATCTGCGTTTTCTTCCATTCATCAAAATGAAGCATATATATTTTTTAACGTGTCTTCTTTTCTACGATATTTCTTTTTTTTCCACATGTGGCAAAAAAATTTTGTCAGTGAATAAAAATATGCTGAAAGGGCAGAACTCAAGGGAGGACACTGCAGCAACGTATTTCATCTTCTGAAAGGACAATTTTTAATCAGTGTACTAAATTATTTTTAGGAGACAAACATAACGTCCTGTTTTAATCTGAATGTCTGTGTGTGTGTGTGTGCATTTATGTGTGTGTGGATGATGATGTGGCCTGTTTGGGGGATCTTGTCCTGACTATTCTTATTTTTTAATGTGTAAAGCACTTTGTGGAACATTGATTTTTGTTTGAAAGGGGCTGTGTAAATCAACTAAAGTTTAAAGTAGTGATTGATATGTTGGTTGGTTAATTGGCTGATATAGTGATATAATACAGTCCAGTAATGTTCTAGCGGAGTCGTGCAGCAGACTCTCAGCTCAGTGTGTGAATGTGCTGCTGCTGAACTGGGACTCATGAGTTCCACTCTGAACCAATGAGTCATGAATCATGAGTCTGACTGTGAACCAGTCTACAGTATGTGCTGTGGGTGAGTGACAGCTCATAGCGGGGAGGGAAAGGGAGTGAAACAGCAAACCAGAGCTGCTGCTTTTCCTCCTTCTTTCTATATGAACATGAGCACCATGATGCACACTGCTGTGTTCTCATATCAAGCTCATGTTCACCTTCTTTCTTTCACAGGGAGAACATGAAAGAAGCTGAAGCTGAACTCAGCCTTCCAACTTTAGTGCTCCGTGTCACAGACTGATCCATTTTCTGACGTTATAGTCCACACCAGGCTGCAGCCTCTCTGTGTGACACTTTGTTCATCATTATTTTCACACTTTAGTTCCTGCTTCTTTTCATTTAGGCTCCATGTAGGCTGTTCATGATGACTTTGTTTGTGTGTGGCTGTTTTCTTCTGAATGTGGGATCTCTGTCTGAATGAAAGTTTCACAATCACTGCCTCAGACTGCATTCAGAAGGAATTGTTGAAGTCATAGAAGCTGAAGAGTTGATGATCAGAGGCTGACAGCTAAAGGAAGCTAGAATGCACACTGCTCTCTGACAGAGTCGGCCTCCCTCCACATTTAGGAGGCTTTTTCACTTCTTACAACAGCTGACAAAGGGCTCATCTGGGATTTGAACCCCGGACCTGTCACACCCTGAGCCAGAATCATCCTGATTGTTCCTGGAATGGTTTGGTTAGTCAGAGTGTGTCTGTGTGTGTTCTTGTCTCTCTGAGTGGTTGGAAATGAAAATGGAGATCGGTAGAAGCAGATGACTCTGAGGATGAATGAATGTTTCACTGACAACATCAACAACTGTTTACTCACCTCTATGAGACTGTGTGACGTCACTGGAGATCAAAGGCATTTCCTGTCCTTCATCGCTCTCCCACGCGACACCAACTCAAACGTCACACTCGCATTAGATTCAGCCGGAACGGCGCATGCGCACGAAGAAGCTCACACTTGTCTCACGAACAAATGAAGTGAAACACAAATCAGCTGTTATGAGACAAATAAGTGGCGTTAAATTGAACTAAAACCAAATCTGCTGGTTTGTTCCTCCTTCTACTTATTAAAATGCTTATTTTCCTGTTTTCACTCATTTTTGGGATCGCGCACCTCGTGCACTGTGTGTGTGTGTGTGTGTGTGTTTTCTCTGCTGGTCTGAGCTCTCAGTAAACACAGAGATTACAATAATCATCTGTAAAACTTGTAAAAAAAAAAATGTTGCCGGCTCACTCAGCGGAGGAACAAAGGAGGAGCTTGTGTTTGAACCTGTGTGAGAAAAACAGAAAAAATAACTCTCCCTGATCGGGTTAGCTGCCACGTTATAAAATGCAGGAAGTTCTTCTGAACATGCAGGAAGTGTTGAAGGCTGCTGATGACTGGAGATTCATGACGTCATTGTAAATAAGCATTGGTGGTTCAGTGGTAGAATTCTCGCCTGCCACGCGGGAGGCCCGGGTTCGATTCCCGGCCAATGCAGAGTAACTCTTTACCAACATCCAGATGTTAGAAACACAGTGCTGCTTGGAAAATACCCTGATAGACTCCAACACACTGTGACTTTGTGAAACAACCAGTGGAGCCCCCTGGTGGTCAGTAGAAGTGCAGCCCCTCTGAGCTGGTGGCAGACCAAGGCTTCAGTCTGCACACATCTTCCACATGTGATGGCACACACACTGTGTATTGTGGCAACATCCGTCCCTCAGAGAGAATCTGCTCTTTAACCCTCCTGTCGTTTTCACCCCCCGCCCCTTACTTTAGTGTTCCTGCTCTGTTTTATACGGTGGCCGGTAAGTGCAAAACTAAATTACAAAGTGCCAAACACTTTTACAAAGCGTCAAACTAATTTACATGTTGGGAAACAATTTTACATTTTATTAAACAAAATTACATAAGAAAAATACTTTTACCACGGACAAAACAAATTTATATTTTAGAAAACAAATTCACAAATTGCGAAACAAATTTCCAAACGACAGAATCTTCCGGAAGGGGAATGTACCAAATGCCGGAAGTGATCCAGAAGAAGATTGACTGTGAGCTCAAAATGTTTGTATCTTGTGTACCGGGAAAACTTAGCAGGCATAGATTAAATGATGTTTTGGCCGTTTTGTGGAAACAACTTGAGCTAATTTACGCGGTTGTGTTTTCCGTGCGGACGATCTGTAGAATGTTTAACGTTGATGAACGGACCAGACGGAAGGAGCACGCGCACAGGAGACATCTAATAAACAGCCGGAAAATGCTAAACAAGCTAAGTGTAGCATCGCGCTAACTAGCTGAAGCCGCTGTCAGACATGCAGTGAATTAAAGTGCACCGTTTCATTTTGCAGCCAATCGTTGTCTTCACGGAATAGCAACGCATTTAGATAGTATGTGTTGCTAGTTTTTTTTATTTTTTTTTTTATTTTAGGCTTTCAGTGATGCTAAATGCACAATTGTTGCTGATTGCTTTAGCTGCTGCTAACTTTCTGTTTTGATACGGAACTCCGTTCATTCCAGCAGAACAACCATGAACATCATATAAACAATTCATGGAGGACAGAAAGTCAAAGTCAAAAGAACTGTGGGCCGAAAGGAAACAGGTCCAGGTACGTGTGTGGATATATCTGTAAAATATGGAAGTAAATATGTGTGTGTGTGAAATGAATGATATCTTTTTGTTATTTTAGCAGATAAACATGGATTGATGGCGCCACATGGAGCTGATTTAAAAGCTCAGAGAGGGAAAACACTCCCATTATATACAGATCCGGAGGTAGCAGCACCTGATCTACTGAAGCATGATGTGAAGTTTACACGGTGCAAACATCAGCCTGCGGACTCTTAAAAGGATGATTCCTCTCCAAACGCCATCAGGTTGGAACTTCGTGGACCTGGACAACTGTTTGGCTATCGGACGATGTGGCAGGTACTCAGACAAAAGTCCAATCTTCGAGTGAAGAGAGATGATGTGATGAATGAGAGAGCACGCAGAAGGTTTCTAAGAAGAAGCTGCTACTCAATGGGAGCGAACTGTATGTGGCATGCAGATGGTTCTGATAAACTGGCTCTCTCAGGACGCATGGATGGATTTTTTTCACCTAAAGTGCTGTGACAAATAACAAGAAGCCAACAGTGATCGCTGAGAATCTCCTCTCATGAGACTGAGGACTGATTGTGGCACGGAGAATGGCATTATGGCTGCCATTCAGTCTCCCCTACGCCTCCATCATGATGACTGCTGCTCTGGGCCGTCCAGCCACATGTATGGCTCATCCACGAATAAGCAGCGTGTTGAATCCTGGTGGGCCATATTTAGAAGGGGAAGGTAAGTGGCCTTCATGAAGTCATTTTATTATGACGAATTTTTCATTTGATTTTTATCTTTATGTTCTATCTCAGATGAACTCCTCTAAACATATATAATAACTGAGGCTGGGACTAACGCGTTTATTTCAATTCATTCATTACAAAGTCTTTAATTAATTAGATTTTTTTAATGGAGTCCCACTTCTACTAATAATATATATTTACTTCCGATTCTATCCATTTCTACAGGTCTCAGCTCTGGATGGAGTTGTTTGCTGGATACTTCAACAGGAGCCATGAGCATCAGTGCCTTCTGAGATGTTGCTATGGTGATGTTGGATGAGTGTGTGAGACTGTGGAACAGTCACAGGATTCACACTTCCAGAACAGCGTCATGTCCAATGAACTGTGCTGCTGACCACACAGGTAATATTGGTGATGATTGATATTTCCATGTTTGTTTTATTATTTTATTCCTTAAATGTAAATAAATAGTATAAATGCTATTTATTGTATCTAACACAGATTTGGCTCCACAGACTGGATTTGAGATTAAACCAGCTGATTTGGATGCTGTTCCAGAGGCGAGCCTGTCAATAGCTCCATGTGGGGACTCAAACATGCAGGAGGACTTTGACTTTGTTATGGAGCACAAACAACTACTGAAGCCAGAGAACTGGGAGTCTGCAACAGAACTGTACATGAAGCTGAAAGAAACTGCTCAGCTGTGAGTCAGTGACAAAGGGAATTTTCCCTTCCACATTATCAAGTGTTTACTCATTGGGGTTTCTGTCCTATTTTTATTTATTTTTTTTTTATTTTTTAAATTAATTTTTTTAATATAAATGTCAAGAGCCATGAGATGACTGTGCTGTGATTTGGTATTAGACAAGTAACACAGAATTGAATCAAATATTGCCATGACTGAAAAACATGCAATTTTTCTGTTTTAAAATAGTTTGGAAAAAACTCATAACCAATCTATCACAGATGCAATCAGAAGGTAATATTTGTAATTTTTTTATTGTTTGTAAACATAACATTTGCATTCCCATTGTTTCATTTCTTCAGATGAACAGGTACCAGAATCATTTGGAAACATCACAAGGAAAAGTGAATGACAAACTATAAAATCTGATTTGGAGTGGTGGACAAAGACCACTCAAAGACACAGTCCGCCCAGTCGCCCAAAGTTTGACTTTCTTTAAGTCTCCTGTTACTTCCTGATGGACTGAGGTCAGGTTTGAAGAGTCTCACGTTCCAGACCAGTGAGTGGCTTTTCAGAGTGGCACAGGACAGGGGCCAGCAAAGTAGGCTTTTGCTGTAGTGCAGTCAGAAACTGAAGAGCTGAAAGACCATCTTTGAATCTAAAAAGTCACCACAAACATTGTTTCACATTTAAATGACCTAAAGAAACTTCAACGTTTTCTAAAATGACTATCCACCCAAACATATAGAAATGAGTAAAAATGGTTGTGTGTTGAACATTACTGATTTAAAGAAGAACTCTGGGTCTTGCTTTGCACTTGGCAGGGTAATTGTTACTCTACAGACTGCAAGAATTACGCACACAAACACAAGACTGGAATGACATGAGCACCTTTTGATTGGCATAAGACAGAGGAAGGGGAGACAGACATCACACAGCAATTATACTAAACTAAGGCACACATTCTGACACACTGACTCAGAGCTAAAAAATATACATTCTTAATAAACCACAGAGGGGGATGATGAGGCATTTCAAACTAAAATATCTTAAATACAAAAAAATAAAAATCACATCATTACAAATATGATCTTACCTGTCAATTACAGATGGGTTGCAGTCAATAATGTACCATCAGAGGGAGTCTGACACGATTTCTTTCTTTTCTTCAACAGGAGCAACACGTCTCAGACAGCCTGTAGTCTAACATTGTGCCGAGTCTCATGATGATGTCGTCTCCTCATTTAAAAAAAATCTTACAAACCGAAATATCTTTCCCATGTAATCAATAAAGTAAAATTAAAATTAAGTGAGTCAGTTGTTTTTTTACTCACCTGTAGCAAGTACTCCTGACTGGATTTGTTTCAGGTGGATCCAGATCCTCAGTGTCAGATATTACTATCTGAAAAACAAATGAAAATGTCTGAAACAACACACTGAAAGCAAAGAACATCAGGCTGCCATAATCTGCCTTAATACCTGTCCAGGCTGAGCTGTGGATGAATCTCTGAAACATGATAAAATTTATAAACTGATGAACTTTATGATACAGAGTATAACAGAGCTTTGAGTAACATTTAGAGGTAGAGAGGAACCATAAGATTTATAAATAAGAGATGATTTTGTTATAAATTATATCACACGTATGGTATTTTCTCCCACATGTTCATCACAATCACATCAACCACTTAAAGACAAATGACTTCTTTTGTAAAAACTAAGAACTACCCTTTATCTTCAGGTTTGCGTTTTAGAGAACTGTGTTTTTTTTGGTTCAAAAACCTGAGAAGAAAAGCACACAATTGTCAGCAACTTTAAACAGCTTCCATTATTGTTCCCTCACCACATACAGTATATATCAATGGTGAAAGGTTATCAGGGTGTCTGATTGGAATAGTAAATGCCAAATAATCAAGACTTGGTTCTTAGACTTAATGCTTGAAACCAAATGCATATCCTATCAATAAATAAATAATTAAAAAAACTGAATTAAAGTACAAAATGTAAAAATGTACATACCACAGTTTCAGCTGCATTGAATTCAGCTGTGCTCCTCGATGTGATGACAATTTCAGAATCAGAGTCTGATGTATCAACCTCTGTAGTAAAAACAAACAATTCAACACATTAATTATGCTGCATCAGAGTAAATAAATATGTAAAAATATTGAATGAAGAGATCCACAAACCTCCTCTAAAGTGTGTTTCTAGGCAAATGAAAAAAGTGCCTTTCCTATTTCCTTTTTATATTCTGCCAGTTTGAATGGGCTTTCTGACCCAGGCACATGGAGCACCTCTGAACAGTCTGGATACAAAGAAGGTCTGCTCCTTCATCCATCTTCTTGTTAAATGTTCTCATTTCTTGGACAGCTTGCTTCAGTAGATCAGGTGCTGCTACCTCCGGATCTGTATATAATGGGAGTGTTTTCCCTCTCTGAGCTTTTAAATCAGCTCCATGTGGCGCCATCAATCCATGTTTATCTGCTAAAATAACAAAAAGATATCATTCATTTCACACACACACATATTTACTTCCATATTTTACAGATATATCCACACACGTACCTGGACCTGTTTCCTTTCGGCCCACAGTTCTTTTGACTTTGACTTTCTGTCCTCCATGAATTGTTTATATGATGTTCATGGTTGTTCTGCTGGAATGAACGGAGTTCCGTATCAAAACAGAAAGTTAGCAGCAGCTAAAACAATCAGCAACAATTGTGCATTTAGCTTAACTGAAAGCCTAAAAAAAAAAAAAAAACTAGCAACACATACTAATTAAACGCGTTGCTATTCCGTGAAGACAACGATTGGCTGCAAAATGAAACGGTGCACTTTAATTCACTGCATGTCTGACAGCGGCTTCAGCTAGTTAGCGCGATGCTACACTTAGCTTGTTTAGCATTTTCCGGCTGTTTATTAGATGTCTCCTGTGCGCGTGCTCCTTCCGTCTGGTCCGTTCATCAACGTTAAACATTCTACAGATCGTCCGCACGGAAAACACAACCGCGTAAATTGGCTCAAGTTGTTTCCACAAAACGGCCAAAACATCATTTAATCTATGCTGCCATAAACTTTCACTCTGCAAAGTTTTCCCGCCACACAATCCGATACAAACATTTTGAGCTCACAGTCAATCTTCTTCTGGATCACTTCCGGCATTTGGTACATTCCCCTTCCGGAAGATTCTGTCGTTTGGAAATTTGTTTCGGGATTTGTACAAGTGTTCTGCCACTTGTAAATTGTAAATTAGTCTTTTTTAAAAATATAAATTAATGTTGTCTGTGGTAAAAGTTTTTTTCTGATGTAAATTTGTTTAATAAAAAGTAAAAATGTTTCTCAACATGTAAACTTGTTTCACGCTTTGTAAAAGTGTTTCGCACTTTGTAATTTTGTTTTGCACTTACCGGCCACCGTAGTTTAGAGTTGGGGTGCACGCGCTTAACTACTCCGAGTTGATCTAACTAACTCAGATCTGCTGTTCTGTCTTTACATGAGACAGGCAGGAAGTTGGACTTTCTAAAGCCAAGAGAATCCGGTTGATTTTCAAAATAAAACTGCTGTCTGCGAGCAGGACGCCGCTGACCAGAGAGAGTTAACTTCTGTCACTGAGCTAATTATAGAAAAAAACGCACGTGCTCTCCCCGTCGGGGAATCGAACCCCGGTCTTCCGCGTGACAGGCGGAGATACTGTCCACTATACTAACGAGGAGCTGGACAGAGAAACATCACGTGGTGTAACTTCACTTTCTCCGTGGAATAACTAAAGGAGAATAAAGTTATTTCCTCCCAGTTTCTATCCAGAATCATCATCAGCACAGCTTCTGTCAGGAACATCTGTTTGTTGCTGACAACATCTGGATTACAGATGACACATCAGACTGATATTATCTGTGTCATGGTGTTCAGAGATTTCAGCAGCTCACATCCAACACAGAGACTCTGAGCAGGCCCACCTGGTCTTAGACCCAGACCCAGACCCAGACCCAGACCTAAATCCAAACCCAGGAGACAGAGGTTGAGTGAGTCAGTGAGGAAGAAGCTGCTCGTTCTCCTTCAACAGTTTGATCTGAGGAAAAGTCACTTCCTCTTTTCAGGAATCAACTTCTACCATCTGTCCACTAGATGGAGATAACTGAGCATCAACTTAAAAATCCTCTGGTCTTCCATGTGTGAACTATAATACCAGTGAATTAAACAAAGACCGTCCCTGGGTGGGCTCGAACCACCATCCTTTCAGTTAACAGCCGAACGCGCTGACCGATTGCGCCACAGAGACAAGTTGACCAGTTCCTGTTTCAGCCTGCTGTTGCAGCTATAATTATCCTAAATGTTGCTCCTTTTGTGTCTCACAGAGATCCTGCCTGTTTGGGAGAGCGTTACATTAAAGATTTAAAGGTCCCTGTTTCAATCCTGGGTTTCAGCAGCTGTTGTGGGTCCTTTTGTTCGCTCCCCCAAATGAGCTATTTCAGCACAGCACACAGTAGAAATGACTTCTCATTATTGCTTCCATGACCTGGAAGTGGAACTAAAGGTGTGTCCCTATCACCGGCCTTGATAATGATAACTGAGCACCAGTGAGTGCTCTCCTCCTCTTAGATGAGTCCTAACAACAGCACTCAGCTGTGTTATATTTTAAGGCTGTGCAGATTACAGAGATTCTCAAACATGCTTCATCTCTCCCCAAATGGGAAACTTGGTCCATGAGAAAAAACAAACTGTTGCTGGTAGGACTTGAACATGCACAGGGATTTCTAGTCCATCACATTAACCACTCGGCCACAACACCCACACGCAGGCAAGCTCCCGTGACTCAACATTTTCCAGCCTGGATAGTTTCCTCCTCAACTGTTACCAAACTGTTACCTGAAGAGGTGAAGGTTCATTCTGATGGAATGAACTGTTTCTACACAAGCTGCATGAATGTGACACAGAGCTCATGTTTAAAGTATTTTTCTTCAGTACTCTTATTGTGTATGGAGCTCTGACTGTTGACATAAGTGCAGGTGACCTAAATTCAGCAGCATCATCAATGTCCTCATCTCATCCAAAAGGCTTCATCAGACAGATCGGTGTTGCAGGAGCTATCTGGTTAGCTAATGCTGCCAGAGCATGCAAGGGATGTAGGTCAGCAGTAGAACATGCACCTCTCATGTACAAGTGTTTCCTATCTACAACATCTTACATTATGAAGGAGGCACTGCTGGGATTTGAACCCAGAATTTCCTGTTTACGAGACAGACACTTTGACCAGCTAATCCACAACACCACTCTGAAGTACATGTATATACAGAGGATCTGGTGATGGAAGTGTAATGTGTAAACTGCAGTTGAGGTTGATGATAAAGTGGTTTGTTTAAATGTAGGACTCTGCATCTACCTGAACCTGTTTGACTGCAGATGTGCATTTTCATTTGGACCCCAGGAAGAGTAGCTGCATCCACCCTCACAATATTTCATGGTGTGGTTGAAAGAGGAGGGAGAATATTGGAAATGTAGGTAAAAAAAAACAGAGCTTGAACCTCACTCAGGTACCACCTCAGATGCCGAAACCCGGGATTGAACGAGGGACCTTTAGATCTTCAGTCTAACGCTCTCCCAACTGAGCTATTTCGGCCGGATGGCTCCATTTCTGCTGGATGTTCTGTGACAGTTCTGCTTGTTTTTGCCCATTAACACTGCTCTTTAACCCTCCTGTCGTTTTCACCCGTGGAGGTGATGTTTGAAACTACACAAGGCCACATTCCCGGAAGTAGACCGGAAGAAAGCTACAACGGAGTCCTCTGGGAGTGTGGCCATTTTGTTTACTTGTGTCACTCTGGTTAATGAGCTATTATAGAAAACCGTGTTCTCCCCTGACATGCAATAGTGGTAAGCATAGCGGAGAGTAATATAAACACCTTCTCGTCAAATTTTGACAGGTCCTTTGATCTTAGTTAACCCCTCCCCTCGAACGATCTGATTGGTTCTTTTTCCCCGCCCCGGCGAAGAGGTAACAACCAATGAGATCATTCGAGGGCGGGGTCGAGTAAAATGGCGGCAGATTCATTTTGAGGTTGTTGGTGAAAGAGGGAGGATGTGTTTTGTTAGAGTGAAAGGACCATATTGAGTATGTATTTAAAAATGTATTTCTTTACAAAGAGGGAGTACAAAACCATGTGTTTTATTGGTGTGAAGGGGTTACTTAGTAGGGTGTAATTTTCGTCCGTTGTAATGAAAGGAGAGGAGGAGGATACAGAGTGTTTCTTTTCAAAACAACCATCATGTGTTTTATTGGTGTGAAGGGGTTACTTAGTAGGGTCTTTGTAAATCAGGGCTGAGTGGAAAAGAGGTAGGTTTCGTCCGTTGTTCAAATTTCTGTTGTAATGAAAGGAGAGGAGGAGGATACAGAGTGTTTCTTTTCAAAACAACCATCATGTGTTTTATCCGTGTGAAGGGGTTACTTACTAGGGTGTAATTTTTCGTCCGTTGTTCAAATTTCTGTTGTAATGAAAGGAGAGGAGAGGAGGATATTCCGACAGAGTGTTTCTCTTTCTGTACTCAGGGTTGACTGGAGAGGAGGTAAGTTTTCACCCACTGATCGGTCCGTAGCCAGCCCCCTAGTGTGTCCACACCCCTGAGGTTAAAACCAATCAGATCATTTGAGGGCGGGGACGAGTAGAACGGCGCTCGATTCATATAGAGGTCGACGGGTTAAGAGGGAGAACGTGTGTTGCCTTGAAAGGAAAAAGTTTTTTCTTTTGCGAGAGTAAGAAAAAAAAAAAAAAAAAAATGGCTGAAAACATGTTGAGATCAGAGTCTGCTGCCGCGAACACTGTGATCTGCGAGACTCCTGTATCGAGTTATCACGAATTACGTGGAGCTCCGAAGAAGCGGGTGACGTATTTGTGTCGGATTCAAACTCCGGCACCCGAGGCTCTCCACAGAGAGTGGAGACTGTCGGACGGCGGTGCCTGGGGGTATGTGTTCAACTATACCTGTCAAGAGGTGTGTTTTTACCAGTTGGAAAAAGATGAGGTTTACAGCCCGGCGGGATCGAGAGCGACACTCACCTCAACAGACTGGTCGGCGCTGACGTTGGTGGGTGTAACAAATTTAAAAGTGAACGGTGTGAAAAAAGAAGAAGAGGGCTCATCAGGAGCTCCGAAAAAAAGAATTGCAGCCCACGTTGTGTGGGAGACCAAGAACACCCCGTCGGGTCGATGGTACTACAGAGCCGCCCGTTGGGTGAGTGAAGGGTGTGAGGACGAGTTTGTGTTGGAGTATTTCAACAAGAGCTGCGGAGTGTTTCAGAGATGTTTGCACATTCCGTTCAAGAACTGGCTGAGTGTGATGGAGGAATACACGGAGAAAATTAAGACTCTGTTTGTGAGCAGTCACAGTTTCAGAGACATTCTGCTGGTGAGAAAAATTCTGGTGTATTAGACCCCACCCCTTCCACGCCATAGGTCTACGAATAGCCCCTCGGCCTCCTCCTCCTTCTCCTCCCGACCAATTCTAACACAGCGTGCAAGTCACTCCTCTCATCCATACTTTAAAAGGAACAAGGAGAACGAGAAGTTAAAACCATGTCTTTCATACCCACAACGCTCCGTCCGCCGAGTCCTCGTCCTCCTGGGACGTTGACTTTGCGGCCTCGCAGGAAAAGACATCTGACCCGGATCGCTCCTTATCCGTCGATCGGATATCACGCAACGCCGTCAAACTCCCCGACGAGATTGCTCCTGACACACCGCCTTCCCTGACGGCTACGCAGATTGCTCCTGACACACCAGCTTCCCCGCAGGCGAGCCAATCTTCAACGGAAAGCGCGGCGGAGAGAGGGGATGCGACCGACGGACTGTTGTCCGCCGTTCTTTTGAACACGGTGAAAGCCGTGGTCTCTCATCTGTTGAACCACGTCATCTCCATTTTTCGTTCGGAAATCTGCTACGGTTGTATCACCAACCACCCCAGTCAGAGGGAGCACGAGTGTCTGGAGGATGAGCCGGACTACTTCTACCTGAAGTACTTTGAGCAGGTGAACGAGAGACTTTGGACGGCTAAATTTGTTCCCGCCATCGCCGCGGCCTTGAAAAATCGCTCCATCCACGTGTCGGGTGAGAGGATCCAAGGTCTGGCAGAAGCCTTTCTCGACGATCTGAAATTCAAAAGGCGTGTGAAGGAGAAAATTGCCGACCTGTACGACAAACTGGTTGAAAAAGGAAACGCTCTGGAGTTGAAAAGCATCGAAGAAGCCTTCACCTTGTGGAACGGCGGAGAAGAGTTGAAGTCATGGGGGATTATTGTGGAAAACTGACGGCGCATTTGAAGGATCACTGGACTACCGGCCGGTTAGTCTATATTTTAGAAGGGGTGATTGAAAACAGAACAAATGATATTTGTGTCAATGAAATGAGAAAGAGGCTGGACTCGGTTCGAAGTCACGCTGGACCCTTGTGGGGTTTGCTCATCATGGTAGCCTCGCAATTCACGGACGAACGGTCATTACCCGAAGCATTTGGTGAACTGATCAGAGAGATGAACTATGACAACGTGGATCACCTGTTTATGATATATGCTTTGATTGTAGATGTCATAAATCAACGTGTAGAAAACAGTGTGCCTACACACGTCTCGAGTGAATTGTTGAAGCTGCATTGTGTTATTAGAACCACCATCGGAGCCTCGGTGATGAGGACGGCCCTGTACAGCCTCGATGTTTGAATATTATAATGTGTGTGTGTGTGTGTGTGTGTGTGTGTGTGTGTTGATCCATCATATATTTTCAATGTATTTTTGATCCATCAAATATTTTCAATGTATTTTTTGATCCATCATATATTTTCAATGTATTTTTGAACCATCATATATTTGCAACGTATTTCTGATGCTTTATACAAAATAAAAAAAAATTGTATTAAAAAAAGTAGAGTCTCGCTGATTTTTTTCATAAACTCTGGAGAGGCGCTGGTGTGAACATGTCTGAGAAAAGCGTTATGAAAAAAGCATATTATAACCCGGTTCACCCGGGCAGCTTTGGAGGAGCGGACAGACTCCGCAGAGCCTTGCAAGATGAAACGGGTAAAAAAGTAAATGTGGAAAAAGTTAAAGAATTTCTATCAGAGCAGGATGCTTATACTCTGCACAAGCCGGTGAGAGTAAATTTTCCTAGGAATAGAGTGTTTGTGCCACGACCGATGGTTCAATTTCAGGCCGATCTCTGCGATATGCAGGCTTTGGCCGAGCACAACGACGGTTATCGTTATCTCTTGACGGTCATAGATGTATTTTCCAAAAAGGCCTACGTGAGAGTTTTAAAGAATAAAAGCGCTTCGGAGACTGCGAAGGCTTTTGAATCTGTTTTTAAAGAGAGCCGGACCCCGGAAAAGTTACAAACGGACTCTGGTAAAGAATTTTTCAACAAGAACCTCCAGAGGCTGATGAAGAAACACAAGGTGAAACATTTTGCCACGGCCAGCGATCTGAAAGCTTCGGTGGTGGAAAGATTTAACCGCACGCTGAAAACTAGAATGTGGAGGTATTTTACAGCTAAAAACACTCGTAGATACTTGGAGGTTTTACAGGATTTGGTGAAAAGCTATAACAACAGCTACCATAAAAGTATAAAAATGACCCCTCAGCAGGTGACCGAGGAAAATACCTCTCGAGTTTTTCAAAACCTGTACGGTTCTTTTCCTCTCAGATATAAATCCAGGTTTAAGATGAACTTGAAACAGGGGGACACGGTGAGAATATCCCGACTGAGGGGAAAGTTTGATAAAAAATACGAACAGAGCTTCACCGACGAGCTATTTACAGTGTCTGAATGCATACCGCGTCTACCGCCGGTATATAAACTGAAAGACTACGATGGAGAATCTATCGAGGGCACTTTTTACGAAGCCGAGTTGCAAAAAGTAAAGACGGCTCCCGATAAGCTCTATAGAGTGGAAAAAATTTTAGCCAGGAGGGTGGTGGGGGGTGAAAAGCAAGCCTTGGTGCGCTGGAAAAATTGGCCCGAAAAATTCAACAGTTGGATCAGAGCCGACGATCTGAAAAACGTATAAGACAAAACCCGCGAGCCGTCCGTGTACGCACTTCATCTTTAACCCTCGTACGGATTGTACAAAAAATCATGAACGGGGCGGTTAGCGATGGTTTTTACATCACCCTTCCCTCCAACGCCAGTCGCGGCGTCTTTAAAAATAATACGGCCTCCGTTTTCCAGGTGGATTTACCTCAACACATTGATTTAGAGGGCCCGTGGCAGGTGGCCTTGACGGAAATTTCATACCCGCACACCTGGTTTAACGTACCGAAAGGCGCGGGTTACTTTGATTGGAAAAAGAAACCTAAAGAGGATGAGGAAGCGGACGAAGAGGTGAAGGCCGTTCTTCTCATAAAGAGAAAAGAGAACGTGCAGGTAGCGGCTGTTGCGAGCTCTTCCAAGAAAGAGACGGCGGGTCGTCGTCAAAGAATTACGGAAGGTTATTACAGAAGCGCCGAGCAATTTGCGGACGAGTTCAATACGTTTCTTAGACGTATCGAATCAGACGTTAAACTAGTCTTTAACGACGTTCACAAGAAATTTGAATATCACGCCGGGGGTCAGTTTCATCTTCGCTGTTTTCCGCCCGTGGCTTACATCCTGGGTGTAAAGCCCGGAGAATGGATCAAGTTTGAATCGAAGACGGCTCCTTATCCCGCGGATATAAAAGCGGGCATGTACCACCTCTACTGTTACACAGACGTGGTACAACACCAGGTGGTGGGTGACGCTTACGCTCCTCTCTTGAGAATCGTCGACGTGCAGGGAACATTCGGAGACGTGGTCACGCAATATTTCAACCCCGCTTACTATCTGCCCGTGGCCAAGAACCACATTGAAAACATTCGGATAGAGATTAAATCGGATCAAAACCTACCCGTCGATTTCACCTTCGGCAAGACTGTGTTGAAATTACATTTCAGGCCCGTCAAAAGTCTTTCCGGTGTATAAAAAAAAAAAAAAAAAATGATTCAGGGTCTCAAAACAGACCCTCACCGTTTTGTGAGTTATTACGAAAATCAAGTAGGGGGAGCGCTGCCTGGCTTTTACGGATCCCCCGTGATGTACGGGAGAGGTATAGGCTCTGTATTTAGCAAGTTATTTCGTTTTGTAGCGCCTTTGGTGAGAAAGGGTTTTGCGTTCGCTAAACCTCACATCAAAACGGCGGCCAAAAACATAGCCTCCGAAGTGTTTACCCGCACCGTGGGTAAATTATCCAGCGGCGGCGGGGGAGAGAGCCCCGGATCTCAAGAGGGCGCCGGAGGTATCATGGTTTTGGCTAAAAGACCTAGGAAGAGACCTCCCGGGGAGCGTGTTGTTTCAGGAAAGCCGAGGGTAAAAAAACGCAGAGGAGGCCCCAAGAAGAAATCAGTCGGAAGAAACCGTCCTAAAGGGAGGAACTCGCGCTCCGGAGATATATTTCATTAGGAAAATAAATATAAAGGATGGCCTTATTACACCACAAATCGAGCGAATGCAGTATGGCGGAGCTGGATTTATTTTCAGCCCCCATGACCCAGCTATCTATCGATGAAAAACTCTATACAGAGGTTTTGCCTTTGTCCGCGATTACGGACGGCGGCCCCATAGAATTTTTTATACCGGGAGACGGTGACAAATATCTGGATCTGAACGACACTTTGCTGCACCTGAGGTTAAAAATCACCAACGCGGACGGTACGGACTTGGCCAACGACGCCCGCGTAGGCCTGATCAATTACCCTTTGAATACAATTTTTACTCAATGCGACGTTATTCTGGGAGACAGATTGATATCGCAATCCAGTGCCACTCACCCCTACAGGGCAGTCATAGAAACCTTACTAAACTATTCGGAAGACGCCTTAAAAAGTCAGTTCAGCGCCGGGTTATTCTACAAAGACACGGCGGGTGCTATGGACTCGACGGTGGTCACCAACGGACCCAACAAAGGCTTGTGTGAGAGGGCCGCTTTTACCTCCGAGTCCAAAGAGGTCCACCTGCTGGGACCTCTCCACGCCGACATATTTTTCAGCGAGAGGCTTCTTTTGAACGCTGTGGATTTGAGAGTCAAGCTCACCAGAGCCAGCGACGCCTTCAGCCTCATGTGCACCGGTGACGCCACCTATCGTTTAAAAGTGCTGGGAGCTTCTCTGTTTGTGAAAAAAGCCACCGTGGCCCCCGCGGTGCGTTTAGGACACGCCGCGGCCTTAGCAAAGGGAAACGCTCTCTATCCTTTGGCCCGGGTGAACGTGAAAACTTATTCCATCCCGGAGAATTCTCGAATATGTAACCAAGAGAATCTATTTCTGGGGACCATGCCCAAATACGTTGTTTTGGCTATGGTGCACCACGAGGCTTTCACGGGGAGAAGAGACCTGTCTCCGTTCAATTTTGTCCACAACGACGTAGAATACATGGCCTTGTGTCGCGACGGCCGACAAATTCCGGGCAAAGCTTTTCAACCTGAATTTAATCGAGGCGTGTCCGTCAGAGAGTTTTACAACATGTATACCGCCACGGGGAGACATTTGAAAGATTTACCTCTAAGCATCAACAGGGTAGAATTTGAGCAGGGCTACTCTCTGTTTGTCTTTAACCTCAACGCCGCCGAAGACGCCGACGCCTTATCCCCCGTTTCCAACGGAAATTTGAGGCTGGAAATGAGATTCAGGGCGCCGTTACCTCATACCACCACCCTGATCGTTTACGCTTGCTACGAATCTATTTTGGAAATCAACTCCAAGCGACAAGTGTTGGTGGATTACTACTAAAAGTCAAAAATGAATAATCTTCAGCTGGAAAGTCTCATGCATCGTTTACTGGGAGATGTTTTCTGCGGGGTTTGGGCCTCAGATCAGTTGCCTTTACTGACCTCATCTTTTACACGCCCCGCCTACATGATTGTGAACACACATCCGGGACACATGCCCGGAGAACACTGGCTGGCCCTTACTCTGGAAAAAGATGGAACGGGGACTTTTTTCGACTCTTTTGGATTCCCTCCTGATTTTATATACTACCCTAAAGACATTTTAGCATTTTTAGAAAAACGATGCAAAACAGTGTCGTATCACGGCAGACAGCTGCAACACACCTTGTCTACGGCCTGCGGCCAGCATTGTGTCTATTATTTATGTCACAGAGCCTGCGGTTTAACTTTTGAAAATGTTTTATCTTTGTACGGCGGTGAAAACGAGGCAATAAAAAATGATGACACGGTGACTCGTTTTGTGAAAAAATATCAAAGCTGTACGAGGAGTCGTAAAGACTGTCACCACACCGTCTGCTCTTTACAAATGTTTAAAGATTGTCACAAGCTGGATAAGAAATAAAAGAAGCACAAAAAAAAGAAAATGGTCTCGAGCCTTTTTATTTTTCAACTATAAACTTTATTAAAAGTCAACCCACTGACGTTTCCGCATGTCTGTGTGTCTATGTTTCAGCATTTCTTTAAATCTTTCCCCCGTCAGAGTTGTTTCTCCACCGTCCTCATCGTCTCTTCTCTCTTTGGGGGGCGTGGTCCATCTTGGGGAGAGGATGATTTTCTTCCTAGTGGTTTCCAAATCACCGCTATCTTCCTCTACCTCACCCCCCGTTTTGAGTAGGTTGTATTGTATGCGAGCATGAGGGTTTTTCACGGAGGATAGGGGAACGTTAACCTCCTTTAGAGTATTTAAAAAAAACGTCCAACCCTTCGGCGGCCGTCTGTAGATTTTGCTAGACGAAGACAAATGTTTTAACAGGTCCAGCATATGAGAACCTCTCACAGCCGTTCCCCCACACACAAATTCACCGTTTGGAGCCCACCCGCCGGTGCTCTTGCTTAATTTCTTCATGATATAGGAAGCATTTTTACGATCGCGAGGAGCGAGGTTTTGCAGTACTTCGGAAACCACGTTGTCCTGTTGTTGTTGTTGTTGTTGTTGCTGTGGCAACGGTTCCGCCTCTTTTTCTTCTGCAGCGGCATCGGGCGCAGGTTGTCTCTTCACCGCCCCCTCTCGGTCGTCTTGTTTGACGAGAGTGAGATATCTTTGCAAGAGAGCGCTGTATTTTTTAATTTTCTCGTAAGGGGTTAGTCCCGACTCGTTTAATACAGCCCTCATTTTTTCATCCAAATCACTTTCGGCCTCACGTCTCATGGTTTGAGCCGGAGTTTCCGTACCCAGAACGACCGTTGGGCCTGACGTCTGCTGCAGCTGGCTCAGCTGCTGAGAGTTTAGCAGAAACATCTTCTGGCTGGTTTTCTGACTCATGATTTAGTTTTTGTGAATCAGACCGCCGAGAAGCTGACCGAACATGGGCACCACGGCAGAGAGCAAAGGCAAAAGAAAACCTCCGGTCTGTTTCATCAAAGCCCCTCGTTTTCTCTTCAAACTAGTTTTTTTATCCGCCAGCAGCCTGATAGTTTTCTTTCCGCTCTTGAGTTTTTTATACTGACATGCGTTCAACGGCACGTTTCCTTTCAGCACGTTTAAACAAAGCTCGCTGAGACACTGAAGAAAGTCTGTGGAACAGTGCCTGAGAATATCTTTACGTTTAAGCGGCGTGGCTCGACTCAAGGCCCTCAGTAGAGGAGCGTTCCTTTTTATACGCGCCGACATACTGTTTTTTGTTTTTTTCTCCCAATATGTAAATGATGTCACTTTGTTTTTGGCAAATAAACCACCGGCCACCGGCGAGGTAGTATTCCCGACCTGAGTCTGAATCTTTCTGGGCAGGTGGGTGTGAGGTCCACCAATAAATAACCGAAAGGATCTCCAGTAGCGTCTTCAAAACTTTGAATAAAAAAATCTTTTTGACCGGGATATATTTGTTGAGCCAATACGTTGATTTGCAGTTTATCCCGCGGGTTTTTAAACAGCACCAGGTAATTACTGTTTAAGCTGATGGTGCGACTGTATTTACCTTTGTAAAATACATTTTGGGTCAGCAGCATCACGCTCATATTTTTATGATGTCTGTATTGCGTGAAAATTCTTACCACTTCCGGATGATCCGCCGCTTGTAATAACACATCGTCTAATATAATAAGATGGTTTTGTTGAGGGGGAAATAATTGAGCGTCTTCAAAAGAGTCCGGCAGTCCTTCGATAAATTTAATATTTTTATTTTTCTTCTGCAGTTCTTCGTACATGCTTTGATAAGAAGTATAAATCCATACAATATTCTCGGGTACACGGTTCATCACATGTTGACAATTTTCCAATACATTTTTCACAAAAAAAGTTTTTCCACAACCGCTGGGCCCCACAATCTGACATGAAAAGGGTAGGACCAATCTAGGATCAAAATCAATTTCTTCAACAAAGTGTGACATTTCTCTTTTTAAAAACCAAAAGGCAAAGTACGGCCGGTAGGCAGCAACCGTCTCTTGTCAAACACAACGCGAAACTTTTTCTGAAATGAAGAATTTTTCAAGAGAAATCCCCTTTTGTCTCTTACAATGTTCTGTTGGGGGGTTTGAATGAACCCCTCCCCCTCCTCCCCTCTCTCACCACGCTGTAACACGTAGCTCTCCACCAGTCGTTTGACGCTGTCAAAGTTGACTCTTTGACAGCTGTCATGCGTCTGCGTAATACCTTTGACTTTGAGCACCGCTTTTTTCTTGTTCCTAGTTTGATAGGCGTAGCTTTTAGGACCGGCTGCGACAAATTCTTGAATGCTGTCCCCGTCTAATTCGTCGGTCAAATCTCCCAGGTAGTTACCCAGAGGCAGTGTGTTTTGGCCCTCTCTAGTGGTGTAAATGAGGCTGTCTGTGTCAAAATAAAGAACTCTGTCCTGCATCTGTTCCAAGTAACCGTACAATTTTAATCTGCCGTAGGCCGTGGTGAAAGCGGCTACAAACACATTGTCTACCTTGTTGGGAGGGGCGATGTAGCGCTCTCCGTGCACCCACTGGATCAGAGCCACTCTGTCGTTGATAAAGCTAAAGTATTTGATTTTGTGCTTTTCTGAAAACATGAACGAGAAAAACTCTTCGGGTTCTGTGATGAGAGACGTCTGACAGAGGTTATTTCTCTGAGCAAACTTTCCCCAGAAGCTGTTGAGACACAATTTAGAAATTTGTCTTTTTGCCGGATTTGGTTTAATTTGGGAGGCGTCCAGCAAAATACCCTGACGCGTCTGATACTCCCTGACGTATCTCTCCCTGCTCTCCTCATCTACGACCTCGGGCGGGTAACCCGAAGCCTCCTGTTTACCTTTCAAAAACGTCTGCATGTACTTTAGAAAGACGGCGTCGTCCCTGCGCTCAAAATGCCACACTTCTGTGATCTTGGCCAAACGATAGCCCATCTCCAAAGCCTTGTTAAACTCTGTCGTAACCCACACCCCCTTTAAGGCTCTGGCCTCATCACTGTGAGTGCACGCCCCCTGCTGAAAATTCATCTCCGCGCAGGCGCGGCACAAAGTAAACACAAGCTTACCGGAAAGAGTTCTGTACGGTAGAACGGGGAATAGCAAACCTCTGGGCGGATACACTACGGCTTTGATTAGCCCAAAGTAGCTGCTGGGGTGTTCAAAATCTTTAAGAATTATTTCAGGGTGACCCAGAGGATAAGGGAAACTGCAATTTACATAGGGATACAGGGAGGTTACATCCACGTAACGGATGGTCTCGTCATGCTCGGCCGTGTGCCTCAGCTTTACGGCACACGTCCTGCCTCCGTACAAAGCCTCGCGAGGTGACAGAGGCTCAGGAGCGTCATAACGTGCGAGAAACTCTTTCACCCCCTGGTGTGTGTTTTTCATCTCCGCCCACCTGTGTTCCCACATGACTATGGACGTGACGCCGTGCTCCGAACGCAACCGCTCTATTCTCCTCACTGTGCTAGAATAGAGCTCCTCAAATGTTGTCCCTGTGAGAGGAGAGCGTTCTTGAGCTTGGAAGCAGAGTCGACATCCATGGAAGAAGCAGCCTAAATATTCAAAGATGTACTTAACGCCTCCTGCTTCAGCGTAACCGTCCACAAAGTACTTCCCCAGCTGTTTTTCCCCGGCGTTCATAGCGTGCTGTATAAAGATGCCGCGGGTGTTAGAAACCCATTCTAACCACTGTATGCTGTCGTGCGAATACGATTTAAACTGACGTTTGTAATGATCGGGCGGAGGAATGGCTAAGGTTCTGGGCTTGAGAAAATTTGTGAGAAATACTTTCATGCAAGCTGAGGCTATGGTTGATCTGGTGAACGGATCTACACCTGTTTCCTGAATGAACCCGTTTCTGAAAACGGCACAAGCCTCAGAGAGAATGTCCACGTCGTTTTGACAATAAAACAGCGCCTCTTTTTCAAAGTTAAAGACCCCGCCCCTCACCGTGTCGTACCAAGCCTCAAAGTCCCTCTTCCCTGCTGCTGTCATGCGCTCTGTGCAGTAATCTTTGGCCGGAGGATAAGGCCCTTCGTACTTCAAACGCTGCTCAGAGCTGAAAGCGTGAGGAAAATAGCCTTTGGTTTTATCAGCAAAACCTAAAGCTTTGGGCATGGCGGAGAGAGGCATAGCCAGAAAACTCAGCGAATCTATGTATTTATGGCCGTAATCGGTTTCTGAAAAACAAATCACTTTGCTACCCTGCATGATCAAGGAGGGTTTTATGCCCAGATCAATCATGGCGTTGAGGACCAAGTAGCTGTCAAACCCTTTAGCATTATGCGCTATAAAGACGGCTTTCTGATAAGAGGCAGTTCTGAAATGTCTGACAAACTCCAGAGCACACGTCAGGCCGTGGGCGTTCCATCTGACCCCGTCTAAGGTTTTCGTGCACACCAGATACGGCACGTGCACGCCATGCTCGTTCGTGAAGGTTTCAAAATCGTAAAAGACAATTTTTTGATTATGATCCGTGTCGGCCTGTAAAGGCTGCATATAACACAGATGCTTCCCTCTCCCTGACCCCTCCTCCTCCTCCTCCTCCCCCTCACCGATGACCTCACCGCAGATTTTGCATTTGAATTTTTGACACACATGAGGTTTGCTCTTGCCGTTCATGGCGATGTACCACAGTCTGTGACATTTTTCACACTGCTTGTACATCTAACATTGACTAACGTACGAACCAGCACCTACCCTCTCAACAGGCTCCTTGTGTTTACTCAGACAGTAAGCGGACCGACACGTTCTGTTACAATCTACACACAGGACGGGCTCGAACCTGACTTTACAACAGGTGCCGTCCAAACAAACGGAGCAGCGCCCAGAACAGCGGTGGCTGCACACGCTGTCGTATCCTGTGTAACAGTGCTCGCACACGTGACGGGTTCCTAGAAAAGATTGTACATTTTTTATACCGTAATAGTGATTCTGGTTTAAAAACATGAACACTGTTTTTTCTTTTCTAGGGTTAGGGGTAAGGAATTTGGAGAGGGCTCGTGTGCCTTTGTTTCTATAAAACACTACAATTTTACAATCCAAGGCCTTCTCAAACTTTGAAACATCATCAAACGTCACCTCCGTCTGATCATCAAAACCTACAGCCGTCTGAAACTCTCTGCCCTTTCTCTCAGCCTCTCTATCGCAGAGATGGGGATGCAGCAGGTGTGCCAAATTAATAGCAAAACACATTTTGTTGCGGGGATTTTCCACCACGTACAAAAATCTTCTCCTCTTTTTCAAAACCTCCTCATCCAACATTTTATCTACGCTTCTCTTGCCTCCGCCTCGAGGGTTGCGTATCAACTGCACCACTAATTCAAGCCCGGCGTCGGTCATGACAGACATGTTGGATTGAACCAGCTCGTCCAGGAGATTCTGAAAAGTGGAGAGACCATTGTCTGCATTCTCAGCTCTGACTATAGAGGACACTGTTTTGCTCAGTCTGTCACCTCTCAGTTCCATCTGTACAATGTCACGAGGCTGCGCTTGCGAGAATGCTCTTTCAAGCAGATCGTGAGCTGTTCCCATCACAGAGCCGTAAAATTCTCCATAATCGGGTATGCCCGTCGGAGTCGGAAAATGTAAAAATTGCCTAATTTCTATATTATTAAATCTGTTTCTAATCACAACCCTCTCCCCCTCCCTCTCCTCTTGCTCTGCCTCTCTACTCCCCTCCCCCTCCCTCTCCTCTTGCTCTGCCACTCTACTCCCCTCCCCCTCCCCCTCCCTCTCCTCAGCCCCTGAAAGTACACCTGCGTTTCCTCCCTCTAACAGCTGTACAGCCCTGTCTATAGCATTCAAACACTCTGCATGTGAAACAACCGGTGGAGAAGGTGAATCAACCTGAGACAAATGAGGAGAGACGGGGGGCACAGTCGCAGAATCATTTTCAAGGTTCAGTTCGTTTATTATAGAACGAAGATCGTTTACAGCGTTGTTTAGAGTTTCAGGGCGATTCAATTCCTCTATAGCAAGGTTTATGGCTAGGAAAGGGTCGTCTGAAAATCTCCTACACTCGGCACTCTCTTTTTGTTCCATGTCAAACCTCATACGCCAGCTCATACAGTCTGTCCAGAAATCTGTCGAGGTGTCGGCAGGGTATCCTCCTGCAGTTTGGCGACGGCGTCCTATTTCTTGTTGATCTACGGGAGGACCTCCTTCTCTCGTAGGACCTCGGTCTCCTGAATGAGGATGATCTTGCCCTCCTGAGCGGGGACCTGCTGCTGCTTCTGGAGCGCGAATTCCTCCTCCTCCTCCTCTTCTCCTTTCTATAGTCTGAAAAATAAATACATAAATAAATAATATATCGCTCTGTTTCACTGTTCATGCTGCTCTACAGTTTGAAGTACATGCTGATGTAAAATATATATATATATATATATATATAATAAATAAATAAATAAACTTACATTTTCTTCTGCTAGCGGCGGAGGAAAAAGATGAAGAAGAAGAAGAAGAAGAAGAAGAGCGGGTCCTTGACTCCTTGGCTCTTTTCCTAGATTTTCCTCGAGCTTCCTCCGTTCTTGAGACCTCCGGGGCCTGGAATAGTTGTTTATCCCCGTATGGTCGCGGTTCTTCAGCCGTGGCTTTCCGGGGGCCTCCGGCCTCTGGAGCTGTCACTGGTACGGGCCCGGTCACGGTTGCTGGCGCGGGAGAACTTTCTCTGAAAGCTCTCTCGATTTCGTCCAGATCTAGTGCACAAACTACCGGGAATAAATATCGTAAAAAATAAAAATAATAATGTGAATATAATCTCGATAAAGACGCCAGACTTACCCTCAGGAAAATCGCCAAAAGCCAGACACCCCAACTCACTCTCTAAAACGCCGTCTGTAAAAACAAGTCTTTTAAGAAAATATACACATCACAACAAAAAACTTTTCAGAATTAATCAATTAACTGCGTTGTCTTAAATCACTTACCGTTGTTCATTTCTTTTCTTTGTTAGCTCCGAGCGATCAGCTGATCACAACTTCTCAATCGGTCGCTCTGTCAATAAACAAGCCGCGGTTGTTGTGGCCATCCAGATGCATCTTGGGTATTTTAAGCCCCTTCCTGTCCAGTAGTTGTAAATCATCCGCGATTGATGGTCAAGCGAGTGGTTTTTTTATGGTAAACGCAGATCCCCTTACCCTTTCATTCACGCTGTTTTATGATATGTAACAAACAAATTACAGTCCCTCCAGACTCGAGCTGATAGATAAGCAAAACTTTTTTTTTACCGAGTGTAATAAACGCATCAGACTCGGGGTCTTGTCCTCTTTTGGAATGAGAAGACTGACTTGTTCTTTATAGGTTTACATCAACAGAATAACAACTTTCAGATTAAGCTAAAAACAACTCTTATTTCACAAACACTCTCTCTATCTTGTCTGAGCCTGGTTCTGCTGAGGTTTCTGTCTTTTAAAGGAAGTTTTTCCTTGCCACTGTTGCCCGGTGCTTGCTCATCGGGGGATCTGTTGGGTCTCTTTAAATAAATACATTTATAAAGAGTTTGGTCTAGACCTGCTCTATATGTAAAGTGTCTTGATGTAAATTTGTTATTATTTGGTGCTATACAAATAAATCTGATTTGATTTTGATTTAATGTGAAGACAGAGTCCTTAACCTTTCATTCACACTGTTTTTTTTAAGATATGTAATAAACAAGACTCCAGAGTCAAGCTGATAGATATGCAAAACTTTCTTGTCCCTAGACTCAGTGTCCCCTGTGTTTATCAGGTGTGAATGAGAAAGACTTGTTCTTTATAAGGTCTGCATCAAGAGAATAACAACTTTCAGATTAATCTAAAAACAACTCTTATTTCACAAACACTCTGTCTATCTTGTCTTGTCAAGCCCTTTTATGTTTTTGAAAGTTTTGTCTAAAGAGAAACACAAATTTCAGATTATTTAACACACTCTGTCTATCTTGTGAAGACAGCTTCTTCAGAACTTTGATTCTTAAATTTTCAGATGATTTAACACTATTGTTTTGTACTACCTCTTTGGAGAGAAACACTCTGTCAAGACCTTTTATTCTTACTTTTATGTTTTTGAAAGTTTTACCTAAAGAGAAACACAAATTTCAGATTAATTTAACATACTCTATCTTGTAATGTGAAGACATAGTCCCTTAACCTTTCATTCGCACTGTTTTTTACGATATGTCATAAATTACAGTCCCCCAGACTCAAGCTGATAGATATGCAAAACTTTCTTGTCCCTAGACTCAGCGTCCCCTGTGTTTATCAGGTGTGAACACCTTAGAATCACTGTGCTGTCCTTTCCTGGAATGAGAAGATGGACTTGTTCTTTATAAGATTTGCATCAAGAGAATAACAACTTTCAGATTAATCTAAAAATGACTCTTATTCAACACGCTCTGTCTATCTTGTGAAGACAGCTTCTTCAGAACTTTGATTTAACACCATTGTTTTGTACTGCCTCTTTGTAGAGAGAGAGAGACAGAAACACTCTGTGAATATATTTTAAATACATACTCAACGTACTCCTTTCACTCTAGTAAAACACATCCTCCCTCTTTGCCCATCACCCTCGAAATGAATCGAGCGCCGTTCTACTCGTCCCCGCCCTCAAATGATCTGATTGGTTTTAACCTCAGGGGTGTGGACACACTAGGGGGCTGGCTACGGACCGATCAGTGGGTGAAAACTTACCTCCTCTCCAGTCAACCCTGAGTACAGAAAGAGAAACACTCTGTCGGAATATCCTCCTCTCCTCTCCTTTCATTACAACAGAAATTTGAACAACGGACGAAAAATTACACCCTAGTAAGTAACCCCTTCACACGGATAAAACACATGATGGTTGTTTTGAAAAGAAACACTCTGTATCCTCCTCCTCTCCTTTCATTACAACGGACGAAAATTACACCCTACTAAGTAACCCCTTCACACCAATAAAACACATAATTTTGTTCTCCCTCTTTGTAAAGAAATACATTTTTAAATACATACTCAATACGGTCCTTTCACTCTAACAAAACACGTCCTCCCTCTTTCACCAACAACCTCAAAATGAATTTGCCGCCATTTTACTCGACCCCGCCCTCGAATGATCTCATTGGTTGTTACCTCTTCGCCTGGGCGGGGAAAAAGAACCAATCAGATCGTTCGAGGGGAGGGGTTAACTAAGATCAAAGGACCTGTCAAAATTTGACGAGAAGGTGTACATATTACTCTCTCAGGCGGAGACCTCTGTTCTTAATTACTTAAGAAAAGAGACTTTAGAGCAAATCTTTGCATGTTAATATCCGTCCATCTTCAGAGTCTTTGTGTCTTTGGCTTCATCTTAATGAGAGCTCTCTGGAAACACATGGATCCAGCTGACAGAGAGCAGAAATCATAAATGAGCTGGCTTCGTTTCCCTTTCCTATCACTGAGTCAATCACATCTCTGGCTTTATCTGCTGTGGATTTTGTTCTGGCCGACTTCATTTCTTCATCACTGAAAACACCACCCTCAAGTAGTTTATCCAGAAGCTGGTTGAGAACAGTGTCAGACACTCTCTGAATGAATTCTGCCCGAACAGCACGCAGCCTTTCTTCTGCTTGGAAGTTGTCGTCAGCTGGGAGGCTGCTTTGACCAGTTCCCCTTTTTGGACCTAACATGAAACCAGATGAAAGACTGTTTAATAATCACCAATAACAACCAGCACTTTAAGACATTGTTGGGATCTTTGTTGAAACTTTGTCCAATTCAGACAGTGCAACAGCAATGACTGTGTACCTTTATTTCATGTCAAATGACATTTTTTTGGCCTCAAACTTCATTTAGTGTGAGACACTTTTTCATATATTTTAAATAAAGGAAGATGAAATTTTTACTTGGCAGAAGGACTTTGCATTTCCACACTTCTGTTCCATCTTCATCTTTGACCATTACAGTCAGTGTCTCTGTGTTTGGAGTCAGGAAGACCATAAATGTAGGAGGGAAATTTGGCCCATAATTTAAGTAAAACTCAGCAAACTGCAAAAGAGGAGACAAAACAGAGGAAGAAAATTTTTATCTACTAAATCTACTACTCGTTCTACGACAGTGATTCTACAGCAAAGTGACTAGATGAAATGTTTTCAAACAGTGACACATCTCTCAGAGGAATAGGACGACAGTTTTATGGTTTTGATATCTGTTAGAAGTGTATGGAGGTTTGACTCACCTCAGGCTGTATTTCAAATTTCTCTGAAGCAGAGAGGACACTGTATCTTTGGTCAACTATCAGTTTGCAGGCAGAAGGGAGCGTGATGTGATCAGCCTTTTGTTGTTCAGAAACCTTCAGCAGCAAGACATAGTGTTAGCGCTGGAAGAGTAGACTCATTTTGAAAAACACACATAAAGATCCTGATCTAAAGCTCCATTCTGTACTGTTTGATTATTTGGACTCATTAAGCTGCTGTTTGTGACACATGCTGAACTGGCAGGCAGAAATTAACACCAACAGAAGAGATTTAAAGGTTAACAGTTCAGATGTCAAGTTTCCAAGAGTCCCAGTATGAGAATGTTTGATGAAGTTTGATAGTTAAAGTCACTGAAACAAACTTCACCTCAGACAAAGGGAGGTTGCTTGGCAGGAGAAACACATCCAGTATTTGAATGTCTCTGTCCGGAGGTCGGAGGAACAGGAGAACTTGGGCACAAATAGGTTTCTTGTTGTTGAATAACCTCTGTAGCATCTCTCCCAACCAGACGAGGCCAAATGCAGAAAGATGAGAGACTTTGACAATCACATGAGTGTCTGTGATCTCCAGAGGTTTGAGGAAGCTCATTCCATCATCAGTGATGTGGACGACAGACAGCAGACCTTCAGAGGGCAGAGCTGGAAAACAGAGACACATTCTATAAAATGATAGTGATGGTCTTATTCTATATCCAGGACAGGAAGAGCTGTGTGTCTTTGTGATATTCAAGCCTTCGTTAGTTTCCCTACATCCAAACTATTCTTCTTGAAGAACCATCTGATTGATATCACACATCAGACAACATCATCCTTTGATCTATATGTTAGAAAAGTCTTTCTTTTCCAGCATTTTACCAAAGTAAAACTTTCATTGCTTTATTCATAATTAAACTCTTCAGAGTGCCTTAATGAGGTTTGTTGAGTCAGTGGACTGTGACTGTAACATTGTCAGGCTGAGATTGAAGTTCAAAATAAAACTAACTCTGACAAAGTCTGAATGGGAACTGTGGCATCACAGCAGGGATGTTAGAACAGATAACAGGACTGTTGGCTTTTAATCATCTCTCTAAAAAGCACTAATCTTTATCTCACCATCTTCTGTCTCACGGTGTGGGAGGTAGAGCTCACAGACAGCGTCCTCAGGACAGTGGATATTGAACAGCGGCCCAGCAGCCATCTTGCCAGCTGATTGGAGGAGGCTTTCATCCCACTGGACAGTGTTGTAGAGGAGCTCCGCCTCCTGATCAACAACAAACACCAGTCCAGTGAAAGAACACTGGAACATACCTGGACCAGGACACCTGAACCTGCAGGACACAGAAGGTAGAATGAGCCGACACACAAACACCATATAACTGTCTAAGAGGAGCACACTGAGCATGAAGGGGAAGAGGAGGAACCATCCATGAGACCACCAACACTGCAGAGATGGCATCAGCTGAATTACCTGTATGACACTTTGGTAGATTCAGTTTTCAGTTCAGGTGTGAAGCTCTGTGGAGACTGTGGTCCAGAAAGAAACATCATCAGTTTGACTGGAAATAACCAACACACAGGTCAATCTGAACTGAAGCACAGAAGCAGCAGCCATGTTGGAAATCAGACGGTAGAACTGATCAGACAGAAATCTAACTGTTCATCTGAAAGCCAGACTGCTGATCAATCAGCTGATTGATCGTGACCTCAAAATGATGTTTGTCCAGATTTTAAAGAGCTCCAGATGACGGATTAAGGGAACAAACTGGACTGAAACTTTACGTGTCTCCATCTTCAGTCTTATTTTGATCTAACTCAGAAACTCCTCATCTACCACTCAAAATGAAAAATTGAAACAATAGTTTCAGTTTTTGTCCTTTTCTCTTTCTCTGCCCAAAGAGATTAAATCATTGCCAGTTGAAGGAAATATTGGTTTAATATTTGTTCTCCATTTCCTGCCGTGTGCCGAAGCTCCAAATCAGTCTGAAGCATCAGGAAAAAATGTTTGACCTCTCACCTTGTCCAGCTTTGTGTCCTCTGACATATCCATCTTTGTCTCTACTGTCTTTGGACCCAGTTTGACAGCAGAGTCACCTGATGGGAGGAGAAGAAACAGCAGATGGCAGAAATCAGTTTTTGCTCACATCCTCAGACTCAGATCTGATGACGGAGGAAACTGTAGAGTCCTGCAGCAGCAGCTCAAAACCTCCTGTCATCCCTTTTCTCTCAGATGATCCTGGTTTTCTATTGGCTGTGTACCAATCTGAGGGGGCGGGTCCAAAAATCTGCTGAGTGGGCTCAGTCTGTAGCTGTCTATTCAGTGAAAGTCACCTGTTGTATTTATAGACTGACTGACAAAAAGCTGCTGTGCTGTAGAAAGTGAAATTAAAATCAATCTGGGATTAGCTCTGTGTGGTTTAACAGATAAGATAACTCCATAGAACTAAATGATCCAGAAATATCCTGCATACAATAATCACCATGTTTACTGAAAGGAACCATGTTCATCTGTTATATCTTACATGAAATTAAAAACCTCCAAACATTAAAATAAATCTGAAATAATATGGTTCTGTAACCTTTAGCTGAAATTTGTCTGAGACTTTTAATGTAAACAACTTAAATATATAAAACGATCAAGCAACATGTAGTATAATATTATTAAAATATTGAAAGAAGTACGAACAAGCTCACAGTATTTAACCTAAATATGATCATGTGATCAGGCCCAGGTGGCCATGTGGCCCAAACATGTTCAGACTTTAAGGACCCAGGTTCCCCAAAAGTCTGCTGTTGAAACGTAATGTATAAAGATCTTGATGAAGAGAGCACAGTCTCTCATAGGTTCAGTACTCACAGGTTTTCTCTGTAGAAGCTTTAATCACTTTGTCACTGAACCTGCAGACAAAAACAACCACAACAGTGAGACAGTGAGTGGAACATACTGAGGTTCTGTCAGAGTTAGTTTATTAAAAACAGACGGTGATGATCCAACATCAGTCTCAGCAGATAAATATAAACTAATCCTATATAAATTAATCTGATTAGTCTGAATATTATTAACCTCCTGGTGTCCACATATGAGGCCATTATACTTCCACTTAGTGCTGGCAGAAGAGTATAATACATTTCATAATACGTTAGATTCATACGACCAACAACACACCCGAAAGAGAAATTAAAAATGCGTTCCATGCAAGAGTTATTGTCTTAGGAGGTCTTTTTTCTTAAAATAGATAGGTGTCCTGTGGTTTACTTTAATATTACTAATTATTATTAACATTCTGGGAACCAATATTTGAGAACCAATCAATGCTGAGCAGGAATCATCATGGAAAGCAGCTCTGCAGCAGGCTGGGTTTAAAGGTTCTGTAGTGTCGGGGTTATCATGCTTGCCTCACACACTAAACTTCCTTGGTTCGAAATGGGGCAGGAACACCTGTTGTTTGGCAGCAGTGGCTCAGTGTGTTGGGGCTTGTTTCATTCCCCAGCCCGGACATCAAGATGTGGAGTGTGGAATGGTGGTCCGGGGGATGGACTCTTTTTCAATTTTCAAGACCGGGCTTAAAACTTTCCTGTATGACAGAGCTTATAGTTAAAAACAAAGTCCATCTACTGTTTAGCTATGCTGCTATAGGCCTCGACTACTGGGGGAAGGACTGAGCAACTTTCTCTCTCTCTATCTCTCTTTCCCCCTCTCCATACCCTTCGCATGTGCCGACATACTATTAACCATGTCTCTCCGAAATCCCTGTTTCTCCCAGTTCCCAGCATGTGTAACTATTTACTAACCATGCTTTCCCGAAATCTCTGTCTCTCCCAGTTCCTGTCCTCTCTCACCCTGTCCTCATCCTGCAGGTGGTGAATCATCGCTACCTCACGTTCCTGCAACGCCTGCTGCTCCCATATTTCTATGAACTTCATACAGCATCATATGTTCCTGCCTACACCTTTGTTGAATATCCTCTCTCTCTCCCTGAATCCACAGTGGAGATAAAGAGCTGAGTCATGAAGGTTCATCACTTTACTGATGATTTACTGAAGGTCCATTTAAACTGAGAGACTCAGACAGACAGACAGACAGACAGGCAGACAGATTCTGGTCTGCAGAAAGACCACATGGTGACAGTGTGATGAAAGAAGATCAGTGATGTGCAGCTTTCAGTCAGACTGATCTCAGAGCTGTGACAGATGAACCTGATCAGAGAACAAACAGTCTCAGCTCAGATCTGACAGTTTGATGGACGAGGACCAGAATCTGAACATCTCTGAGTTCTTCAGCTGGAATCTGCTTCATTTGATGGTCACATGATCACAACAGTCCTCTGACTGTTTTCTCTCTGTTTCTGTTCTCCTCTCACAGCTTCACTGAGGAGTTTGAAGGTTCACAGGAAACACTGAGTCTTTGCTCTGATACTGGATTTAAACAATATTACTGAAAGGAACATGAACTGTGTCCAACTCTACTGACCTCAAAGTCTCCAGTCTGAAGTATGGACTCTTCACAAGATCAGAAAGATCCTTCAGGTCTGAATCCTGCAGGTTGTTCTGACTCAGGTCCAGTTCTCTGAGATGGGAGGGGTTGGACTTCAGAGCTGAGACCAGAGACGTACAGCTGATTTCTGACAAACTGCAGTCCTTCAACCTGAGTAAAGAATAAAAGATGTCACTTTGGGAAGTTCCTGTTCAGGGCTAAAGGTTTAGAAAGTAGAAAGTAGAAGTTTAGGAAATGAAAATCAGCTGAGAAGTCAGCTGCTTCCATCAAGACGTACTGACTCCACGTCTTAAACTCTACCAGCTCCACCTGTGGCTCCATCTGTACAAACTCATGTTCATTCGAGATTCTACTAAACATCCTCAAGTTTTCAAAGACAACAAACTTGTCAGACTGGACTCTGGAGAAAAGTCAACACATGGTTCACAACATCTGGAACATTTTCATTTCACTCAGAGGTGACCAAGTTTAACAAACATGCTGAGTTTGGTCTGAATCTCTCAGTCAGTCTGCTTTAGTCACATGACTTTATAGTCATGTTGGAACAAGAAAACACTGAATACACATTTGTTCATGTCAGCGTGGAAAAATGTTTCCTGTCATTGAAAAACTGAAGATTTTTTCTTTTTTTCCTCAAGTTTTAAATCTGTAGTTCAACATTTGTCTGCCACACTGACTGGACTAAACCAGAGAAGAAGAAAACAGTCGTCAGCATGAAGATCCTCAGTGATAATCAGTATAATATCAGCCTGATGTCTGACCTCAGAGTCTCCAGTCTGCAGTGAGGACTCTTCAGAAAACCACACAGATCCTTCAGTCCTGAATCCTGCAGGTAGTTCAGACTCAGGTTCAGTTCTCTGAGATGGGAGGGGTTGGACTTCAGAGCTGAGACCAGAGAAGAACAGCTGATCTCTGACAAACTGCAGCTCTCCAACCTGAGTGAAGAATAAAAAATTAAGATCAAATCATGAATAACCAATTAGAAATGTCCTCAATGATCTTTATGTTATTGTGGGTCATCATCATGTCTCTGCACACATCATCCAAACAACAACACAACACTCAAACTACAGCAGGTCCAGTCAGTGAACTGACCTCAGAGTCTCCAGTCCACAGTTTGGACTCTCCAGTCCAGCACACACCAGCTTCAGTCCTGAATCCTCTATGTGGTTCTGACTCAGGTCCAGGTCTCTCAGATGGGAGGGGTTGGACTTTAGAGCTGAGGCCACAATGTCACACTCAGTCTCTGAGAGTCCACAACCAACAAGTCTGTGATGACACATATTACACAACATGTCCCTGTGAAAAAGGGAACTACATATTCATCTGGAGGGTTTGAGGACTAAAGACTATCTATTGTTTTGATTTTCATTGACTTGAGCTCAGTGAACAGTGAAGCTGGTGAAGATGATCAGTCACTGATACCTGCTGATGTCATCAGTCTTTAGGATTTCCACTAGAAACACAACTAAGTGAATATTTATCTCTGGCAGCATTTGAACCATCTGACAACGAAAAACCATCTGAATCAGATTGGATTTAAACACATCAGAAGGATTGATGAGAATGAGAGTGGACTCACCGAGCCTTCCTGCAGTTCCTCACAGCCGGGATCAGTCTCCGTCGTCCCTCCTTTGATGTCTTGTACTTCTTCAGGTCTAACTCATCCAGAACATCCTCTGACATCTGTAGCATGTAGGCCAGACCTGAACAGTGGATCAGGGAGAGTTTCTTCTTTGATCTGATCTCTGACTTCAGGAACTCCTGGACCTCCTGATAAACTGAGTGATCCTTCAGCTCCATCAGACAGTGAAAGATGTTGATTCTTTTGTCAGGAGACATTTTCATCCTCATCCTCTTCAGTTTGTTGGTGGCTCTCTGGATGGTCTCTGGTTTGGTTTCTGTCTGACCCAGCAGACCTCCTAAGAGTCTCTGGTTGGACTGTAGAGAGAGACCATGAAGGAAGCGGACAAACAGGTCCAGGTGACCATTTTTACTTGTAAGGGATTTCTTCAGGACTGCCATCAGAAAGTCCTCCAGGGCTGAATCTTGCTGTTTTTTTCCCAGAAAGTTCTTCAGGACCTCCTTGTTCCTGTTGGTGTGACAGTGGAACATGTAGACTGCAGCCAGAAACTCCTGAACACTCAGATGAACAAAGCAGTAGACTGTTTTCTGGAAGATCACACTCTCTGTTTTGAAGATCTCAGTACAGAGTCCTGAGTACACCGAGGCCTCTGTGACATCAAGACCACACTGCTCCAGGTCTTCTTGGTAGAACATGATGTTCCCTTTCTCCAGATGTTCAAACGCCAACCTCCCCAGCTTCAGAAGAACTTCCCTGTCAGCCTCCATCAGCTCCTGTGGACTTGTCTCATGTCCCTCATGGTACTTGATCCTCTTCCTCCTGGTCTGGACCAGCAGGAAGTGTGAGTACAGGTCAGTCATGGTCTGGGGCAGCTCTCCTTGCTGGTCTGTAGTCAACATGTGCTCCAGAACTGTAGCGATGATCCAGCAGAAAAGTGGGACTTGACACATGATGTGAAGGCTCTTGGACTTCTTGATGTGTGAGATGATCCTGTTGGACAGCTCTTCATCCCTGGACCTCCTCCTGAAGTACTCCTCCTGCTGGGCGTCAGTGAAGCCTCGGACTTCTGTTAGCCTGTCAACACATGAAGGAGGGATCTGACTGGCTGCTGCAGGTCTGGAAGTGATCCAGACCAGAGCCGAGGGAAGCAGATTCCCCTGGATGAGGTTTGTCAGCAGCAGGTGGACCGATGACTCCTGTGTGACGTCAGACACGACCTCCCTGTTGGTGAAGTCCAGTGAAAGTCTGCTTTCATCCAGGCCGTCCAGGATGAACAGAACTTTACAGGCAGCCAGCTGCTCTGCTGTGACCTTCTGTAATGTTGGATGGAAAACATGAAGCAGCCTGAGAAGACTGTACTGCTGATCTCTGATCAGGTTCAGCTCCCTGAATGAAAGCAGAACCAGCAGACTGACATCCTGGTTCTCCAAGCCCTCTGCCCAGTCCAGACTGAACTTCTGCACAGAGAAAGTTTTTCCAACTCCAGCGACGCCGTTGGTCAGAACCAGTCTGATGGGCCTCTGCTGGTCAGGTGAGACTCTAAAGATGTGGTGACATTTGATTGGAGCATCATGGAGGGTCTTCTTCTTAGAAGTTGTCTCCAGCTGCCTCACCTCATGTTGGGTATTCACCTCTTCACTCTGTCCCTCTGTGATGTAGAGCTCAGTGTAGATCCTGTTGAGGAGGGTTCCACTTCCTGTTCCTGTTCCTTCAGTCACATGTTGACATCTGGTCCTCAGACTGATCTTATGTTGATCTAAAGCCTCCTGTAGAACACGATCTGCTGACAGAGAAGAGACAACGTTAGACTGAAGACAGAGAGTCTGAGGATCTGATGGAAAACTAAAGACGTCAGTCAGAAGTTCAGTCTCACTCTGTTCAGGGCTGGTCTGTAGACCTGGTCTGGTTCTGGATCTTTGTCCACACTGGGGACAGGAGGAGTCTCCTGAAGAAGCAGACTGGTCCCAGTGTGAGGTGCAGCACTGTCTGCAGACCAAGTGTCCACAGTTGGTAGAGACTGGATCCTTCAGGACGTCCTGACACAGAGCACAGCGTGAAGCTTCCTCATCAGAGTCCTTCATCTTCAGGACAGAGTTGGTCTGAGAGGGAAACACTTTCTGACTGACAGGAGACAGAAAAAACAGGATAAACAGTTTGTTCCAAAGCTACAAAATACCAAGTAAATCCAAACACACACCGTCCTTCAGAATCAGTCCTGAAAAATAAAGTCCTGGTCAGGTTTGTTGGTTTCATTATAGGTTTCATGTTTATTATCCAGCTCATCATCACATTGAGTCAAACTGTCAATGGGGAGAACAGGAAGTACCTCACTTTAAAGTGTGTCCTCATTTTGTCTCAGCGTCTTTTTGTGGACAGACCTTCATTCAGACTCTTCTTCCTCCACAGTGGACAGAACATGTAACTGACAGAGATGGGCAATATTTCTAATACATGTCTTTTAAATACAAAACACTATTTTGTAATTTGTATTTTATTGAGATGATGAAAACGCATTTATATTTTGCATCAAAATACTGAACTGTTATGTATTTTTGTATTTTTTGAATACTGTAAAATACTTTCTCTGGAACACTGTGATGAAATGATCTATTTATTTATCTTTCTATGCATGTATAAAGAACAACATCTCTGTTTGTCTGTCTGTGGCCCCCTTGCATGGTCACAAACCTGTGATACCGCTCTCGGCAAAATGTGATTGTGGCACTCATTCACACTATGGGCATGCACACTTCATGCACTCATCACAACACAAAACGTGCAGTGCTGCAGATTGCACTGAGTCCTGGGTATTTGGTGTTTTGTCTGGACCTGTCAAGGAAGTCCTTTCACAGCAAGATGAGCAATCAAATTAGACATTTAAAAATTAGACAATTTTTGTAACCAACCATGAATCCTGTTGTTACGAAAAGCCATCACCTTTGTGAATATCTGACTTTTCAGTAATGGCACCATTGAGGAAGAGTTCCCAAGTGTGGGATCTTTGGTGCCACCAAATAAATAATAAGTTGACTCTGTGTTTATTCAAATATAATAGTCACAGTGCCACATCATCCAGGGGTGCCCTTCATACTGACAGCAAACAAAAATAATCTAAGATGAATATTATGACGGAAATAACAAGACAAAGAAATGCCCATCCGCTGTGGAAAAATTACTAGTCCTGAATGAAAACACACCTCCGGTACACCAAGAACAATACCAAAGAAAATATCCAGGAAGTTTTTGAAAAGTTGTCGATCCAAACACAGTCTGAGCTCTCTGTGGAAAACTGAATATGACTTACAGTAAAATCTGATTCCAGAGCAGCTCTGAACTTTCTGTATCAGGTAGATCCTTCATCCTTTGATACTATCAGACATTACGGTCTGTTCTCAGCTCAGCTGGAGTTTTTCTCTGTTCGTCAAAGTGAACTCTGACCTCCATGTCTCAGTGTCTCAGTGTTACAGAAGTCCACTGTGAGTCTTCGTCCCTCCACAGTCCACAGGGACAAACTGACAGTGAAATAATAATAATGTTAACACTCACCGGCCTCAGCCTTCAGTTTCCCTGCTTCTGCTCCGACAGCTTCAAAATGGAGGCTGAACTCTGAACACTTTTACTTTCAGCTGCTGCGGTTACTGGAAGTCACACGACCCTCTGTGTGTGTGTGTGTGTGTGTGTGTGTGTGTGTGTGTGTGTGTGTGTGTGTGTGGGTGGGTGTGGTCACCAGGGGCACGTGTGGATTCCGCCTTGTTTGATGTGCTGCACTAATGGTGATAAGTATTGGTGGTCTTATCCATCGCCTCCCTCAGTGACCTCAGCTCCGCCCCCCCCCCTTTTTTTTATTTTTTATTTTTTATTTTACATTTGTTGTAATTTACTTACTTTTTAAAAAAAAAATACTTTTGACAGTGTTAATATTTTAATAACGTTTTAAAGAAATTTTATAAATATATTTTAACTGCCATCCTGGTTTTTGTCGTGCTTTAAGCCTTTTTCCCTTTTAAGCCTGCTATTTTAAATAAAAATTATCATTATTTGT
This sequence comes from Echeneis naucrates, assembly GCF_900963305.1. NCBI lineage: Eukaryota > Metazoa > Chordata > Actinopteri > Carangiformes > Echeneidae > Echeneis > Echeneis naucrates. Next base: position 510,702 of record NC_042512.1, read on the forward strand.
TGAGAACACGTCTCTGTACTTTTTTATTCAACAAGGAACCTGTTTGTGCCTTCTTTTGTTAATCTCGGGTTTTTGGCGTTGGCGTTGTCTCAACCAGTACTTACATCTACACCACTCCGCTACAGTATGTTAGCATTAATCGGACATGACGGACTTTATGTGAAGATAAAATAATGGCAGTAATTCTGGGTTAAAATGACTTTGTTTGCTATTTTAAATATGTGGGTGTTCAGTCATTTGTGTGCACATGGTGTATGATGTTTAATCCTTATTTGTTAGTTTTACAGGAAGCTTCATCTGGGAGTGACAAACAGCTTGAATGAAGAACATTTCCCTCATTTGGGGAAATCTGCCCATCAAACACTGCACGTTCAGGGAGGGCAGAATAAATAGAAGTGAATAACTTCTGAGCTTTTTAGACTTATTCTTTATACGGGGACTCATGTGACTTGGTGAAATGCTGTCTGTAGTCTGTCAGGTCGTTTTAAAGAATTACTGTCAGCTTCAACTGTTTTATATTCAGATAACGTTGATGATTTCTTATGAAAACAGCTGACAACAGGGAACAGCGGCGGAAAATCATGGCACCAAAAAAATGTGAGAAGTATATGTGGTTTTATTCTGTGGATTACAAAGTAACTAATTTTTTATTATTCTCTCTTTCGGTCGAAAAAAGTCGAGTCGAGTCGAGGAGAGCCGAATCTTCAGAGAATCCGTGCAGACAGGGGGGTTATTTTGATGGACACACCATGAGGCCAATCACATGAGAGGACAAACTGATGTTTTCACAATAATATTCAGCTGGTAAACTGACATAGATATGAAGTTTTACAGGTGACCAAGAAGAGACGTTTTCTTTGCTCTACAACGTAACTTTGTGAAAATAACATGTCTGTGGTTGTTCTCTGATCCCTCCTTCGTTTCTTCATGTCTTCTGTTTGTGTCTCTCTCTCGGAGTGATGTTGTTACTGAAGCCGACTCTGACCCCTCACTGAGCGGGTCGGTGCGGAGAAACACTCCGTTACCTCCGACAGCTGAGCGGTATCGCTTCTCGGCCTTTTGGCTAAGATCAAGTGTAGTATCTGTTCTTATCAGTTTAATATCTGATACGTCCCCTACCCGGGGACCATATATTAAATAGATGTTTGGAACAGGGAGATGGAATAGGGGCTTGCTCCGTCCACACCACGCATCGACCTGGTATTGCAGTATCTCCAGGAACGGTGCACTCCCTCTGTGTGTTCAGTACAAGTCCTGTTCAGCTCAACATCACCTTAAACACATGATGTTGTCTTCATGTGTGTAACGCTGAGTGTACAGAGTGTTCATGTTCAGTTTATGGTTTTAGAATCAGTGATGCATTCATGTAGAAACATCAGTTTAACGTTGCAGCTGATTTCATCAGGTTATATTCTGCTGACCAGACTGAATCAATAAAGTTTTGTTTCAACACGTCATCGTTTAAATGTTGGTTGTATTTTGTATTTGTCAGCTGAATCCACAGAGTGACTGAAATGATGAAGTAAATCCAGGAAAGGAAAAACATTTGGCTCTGAATCTCAATGTAAATGAACAAAGAGCTCCAGCTGAAGAAAACAATGCTGTCTGTTTCCAGATGATGAAGAACTCAGTTCTCAGTTGATGCTCAGTTATCTCCATCTAGTGGACAGATGGTAGAAGTTGATTCCTGAAAAGAGGAAGTGACTTTTCCTCAGGTCAAACTGTTGAAGGAGAACGAGCAGCTTCTTCCTCACTGACTCACTCAACCTCTGTCTCCTGGGTTTGGATTTGAGCCTCTTTCTCAGGAGCACACACAGAAAAAATAAGATTTTCTATTCCAACAATATTCGTGATGTCCTCGCGTATGAATGAATGTTTCACAAATGAGGCAGCAGCTACTCTTCCTGGGGTCCAAATGAAAATGCACATCTGCAGTCAAACAGGTTCAGGTAGACGCAGAGTCCTACATTAAAACAAACCACTTTACCATCAACCTCAACTGCATTTTTTGTAAACACTTGTTCTTATTATTAATGTTAAGACCCAGAAAGCAGCATATTTGATTGATAATCTGATCACTGATCAATAATCAGCCATTGGAAGACGCTCTGAAACTTTCTTCTGCAGTCAGAACTCATCCACCTTCAGACTGGACATCTTCTGACTGTAGAACTGGAGCTTTTTATACATCTCACTGCAGCACAATAAAGTCCTCTGTGAGTATTATGTGTCCCACAGTGTACATGACATCTGAGCAGCAATACTTCCACCTGCTGGAGATTTATTGTTACTACAGCTGTAAAATAAATCTATCAGAACATGAACTCAGTCTGTAGAATCCAGAAGATTAATGACACACTTTGTCCTGCTGTCATGGCATCAAATCCAACTTTAGGTTTCCTATATATTAAACTAATGGGCACTGTTGGGGATCAAACAGAAAAAGACAAAGGCAAGATTTTTCTTTTCTTTGTGCTTGCATATGAAAGCATGTAGTTTCATGGTGGTGGCAGGGGGCACTCAGACTTGAACTGGGGACCTCTTGATCTGCAGTCAAATGCGCTACCACTGAGCTACACCCCCCAGAAACACCCACAGCCCATCACTGCAGATCAGCAGGTCTGACTGAAAACATACTGTAAAGTATGAACCACAGGGTTCACACATTGTCTAACTTCTCAAAGTTGTGACTTTGGATGAAAGATACACTGTTACATGGATCAAAGGCAGCAGCTCTTCAGGCTCACACATCATTCAAACCTTCAAGGAAGTGACACACTACGTTTGTCTTTGGAGCTTCATTAACAGAGTGCACTCTATTGTGGAAGTCATGAGAAAAAAGTGGGAGGAGTCTTTGATCTCTGTGATGTCATTAGAACCTTTGTTACATCACAGAATCAGCATCTCCTTTGATGGTTACTGATGGAACAGGAAAAGGTCAGATCCTGATATAATCTTGTGAACCCACAAGCTTGCCTTTTTTCTTTGTGTCAGACTTCCTTCCTTAATTGTAGATACCTAACATTCTGCCTAATACTATACTTATGGTAGTTGAATAGGGGTGCAGATTATTGGACACATTATGTGAAGGTCCTGAGGATCTATCCCACATCGGTCACTCAAAGTGATGGTGGCCATTGGTGCAACTTAAAGTCTTGTGGAGAATGTGGGCATCGATCCCTCTACCTCTCACATGCTAAGCGAGCGCTCTACAGCAAATTTCAGGTTGCGTTCAGGTTGCAGTCTCCCCTGGAGGCGTGGGTTCAAATCCCACTTCTGACAGAGACCACTTTTCTTTCACCTCAACTGCAGCAAGGTGTGTTTGGGGACAAAGTTCTTTTGGTCTACTGTAATCAGGCAGTCTTTGAGAATTGTGGACTCACTTTGATGGGCAAATTTTTAAGCAAATTTCAGGCAGGAGTTGATCACACAACCATTATAATTTTAAGACTAAGCCACACAGAAAATATATATTACATAACAACTAATTATGCTTGGATGAATGAAATTGTATTTTTTTATTTAACAATTAGTGAAAACACCAAGAACAAGTGTGCATGTGGAGACATCCTCTTGATGATGAAATGAAAATCTGATTTTATTCCCATTTATATTTATAACTGTAAACTACGATCTCTTAAAGGTAAATGTAAAATCAATTGAAGAGTACATCCAAACTTACACGTTGACTTGAGTAGTAAATGCTTCTCATGCTGTTTCTCCTTTGCTGCTGCAGTGGTGTTATATTTACGGGGAAACATGTTCTCATCCTCTCCATGGGCCTGCTTTCAGACCTCCAACTCCACTGGGTTGAAATAACTGGATCTCCATTGATGATGGCTTTTTATAGAGGTTATGATGCTGAGCTGCTTAAAGTGTCTGTCTTATAAACAGAAGATTCTGCATCCAAACCCCAGCAGTGCTTCACTCTCTGTGGAGTTCCTGCTCATCACTTCCTGTATTACAGCTTTTGCTTGCAGTTTCTGGACAAGACAAAGTGGTTGTTGCGGTGTTGAGCAGATGGAAATGTGGTGACCGCTTTTCACAGGAGACAAACTTTGGGAAGAGTCATGATGGTCAGGCACTGATATTGGCGACATAACACTAAGGGCTTGTCTTTGAACCCAGGACCTCTCACACCCGAAGCGAGAATCATACCCCAGGACCAACGAGCCATTAGCTGCAATGCCTTAAAGGTGCTAAAGGGCATTCTGGTCTGGACTCCTGACAGTGTTTTGTAAAATTTGTTAACCAAACTCTTCCAAAGTGGATGAAAAATCTGTATAAAATGTGAATTTGACTTTTTCACAATAAAGGGGTTAGGACTGAAAACACTAAAGCCTGTGGCTCCCTGTGGTAGGAATGGACAGCAGTTGTTGGACTAAAGATAACTCAGCTGTTACTGAATCATCTGTAGCTCAGTCAGTGGAGCATCAGAAAGGAGCAGCTGCTTCGCTCTCAGTGGAGTTCCTCCTCATCACCTCAACAAAGCAGAAGGGTCATCTCTGCAGTTGTTCTCTGAAACCGTCTGTATCTGTATCATAGAAAAAGTAAAAACAAACGGTAAGTAAGATTTATGTTTCCATTTCAACATTTTTGAAGCACTGATTTATAGGAAAACATGGAGAATGTCATTTATCGCAGAGTGGGGATCTAATCCATGACTGGGGTTATTAGCACCACGCTCCAACCAGCTGAGCTAACCTAACTTTTGAGACATTAACCACTCGGACACCTCGTCATATTTGATACTTGTCCTGGAGTCTCCAGGGGAGACTGCGACCTGAACGCAGCACCTTAGACCGCTCAGCCATTCTGACGACAGAAGCTGAAAAATAGCCAATCAAAGTGAGTCCAGTCCACATGAAATATTGTGAGGTTGAATGCTGCACGCTGACTGCTTGTGTGTCCAAATGGCTTCAAAGACATCTTTCTGCCATTCACTCCTCCACACCTTTGGACACAGCTTTGAGCTGTCTCACAGGTGTCATTATTTCAGTGAAGATGTATGTATGGATGTATTCCCCCTGAATCCTGCGATTCACAGCTTCCACCAAATGGAGCCATATAAGACACAAAACTTATTGTGATGTGAGTCTGAAGAGCTGCTGCCTTTGATACATCACCTGATGATGTCACAATACTCACAGAATGAAAGTCTTCCTTTGAAGCTGCTTCAAAGAATTTCCAAAATCACATGTGATTCAGATGTAAACTAAACACAAAGTCTGCCACACTTCAGAACAGCTGTGAAGCTTATTGATCATTAATTTGTTGATTATTAATGATCAGCTCAGAACCAAACAGAGTATCTGAAGCAAATCAAAGAGTTCTGCTCTCCAACACTCTGATCCCTCAATTACTACTCCACTGGAGCCTGTGACATGTCCCTCCTGACAATGTGCTTCGTTATCACCGCTGGAGATGCCGGGGATCTCATTGGTTCGGTTCACAGCTGAGTGTGAAGCAGCAGTGGAGCAGTGAAAGAGTGCTGGGCCCAAAACCCACCTCTGCTAAGGCAGTGATACAAATAACAAACTACACTGATCAAAGTTTACTGCCTTTACTGCCACTACATGTTGATGTTACAGCAGTTGCACTGCCCTTTTCCTCTACTTTGGTTTCACCAGAACCATTAAATATAGTTTGAGAGTTTGTGAGGTTGGATGCTGCACGCTGACTGGTTGTGTGTCCGGGATGCTTCAAGGACATCTTTTTGCCGTTCTCCGCTCCAAACATTTGGACACAACTTTCCATCTGAGCTGCAGAAAGAACAAGAACAGTCACCACACAAGAATTTCAAAATAAAAGTCAATTTAGATTATTTTATTTGTATTTTTAGTTCAGATGTAGCAAAGGGAAACAATGGTGTCAATAAGGGTCTTTCCCATTTTCCCATTAACCTACATTAAAAAAAGCCACTTTACCATCAACCTCAACTGCATTTTACATATTGCACTTCCATCACCAGATCCTCTGATGGACTTCAGAGTGGTGCTGTGGCTTAGCTGGTCAAAGCGCCTGTCTTGTAAACAGGAGATCCTGGGTTCAAATCCCAGCAGTACCTTGTTCACTTTCTTGATGTTGTAGCAAAAAAAAGGCTTTTCCTTTTCCTGCCTGGACAATCAGGTGTGAGGTGCCATATTTCATCCTGAACAAGAAATGCCAGCTGTGTGCTGTACTTATGCTACTTTGTTCTTTGTTTACATCTGAATCACATGTGATTTTGGAAATTCTTCAAAGCAGCTTAGAGCAGAGTTTCCAGCAGAGTGGTATAGCGCGGTTATGGGCCAATAACCTAGAGGTTGATGAATCAAAACAATCCTCTGCTTACAAACTTTTAGAAACAGCTAGCTGTTCGCAGTCTATGGTTGTTTATATTTGAAAATGGCGTCATTACAACCGTAACAATGCTCCACTGCCGCTCCACCAATCAAATCAGATTTATTTGTATAGTGCCAAATCACAACAACATTACATCAATCATCTTTACATAAAGAGCAGCTAGCATTAACTTTTCTGTTTCCTCATCAGAGACTGGCAGCTGGACATATGTCAGGATGGCCGAGTGGTCTAAGGCGCCAGACTTAAGTTACGCTACTTCCTGTGAAGCGGGGCATTCTGGTCTCTGAATGGAGGCGTGGGTTCGAACCCCACTCCTGACAACTTTTTGTGGATGAAAAATCTGCATAAAATGGGAATATGATTACTTGACAATCAAGGGTTAGGACTGAAAACTCTAAAGCCTGTGGCTCCCTGTGGTAGAAATGGACAGCAGTTGATGATATGGAGCTGTGTGAGGTTGGCTGGTTTTGTTATTTGTAGTATCTTGTAAAGTGAAGCAACAGTAACTTTGTGGCTCATGCTGTGGAGTATCAAAGTATCAAAGGAGTATACTATACTGCCGCGGCCCGGGTTCGTTTCCTGGTCAGTGAAAATACTTTTAACAGATATTGATAAAAAACAACATTTCATAAAAAATTTCATATCGGTGCATCAGCAGTTTGAAGGTTTGAAGTCTTCTGTGTGACAGGCAGAGATACTGTCCACGATATTAACGAGGAGCATAAGAGGAGCAGATCAGCAGGTCTGACTGAAAACAAACTGTAAAGTATGAACCACAGCACTGCTGGGGTTTGAATGCTTACGGTGCAAGAGGTCGGGAGTTCAAATCCCGGACGAGTGCTTGTATCATTTTGCCAATATCAGTTGCTGACCATCATGACTCTTACCAAAGTTTGTCTCCTGGGCAAAACGGTCAATCACCAAATTTCTGTCTACGCAACAACCATTAAATTACTATTTCTCCTCAGTGGAGCAGGAACTCCACTGAAAGTGAACCACTGGTGGGGTTTGAATGCAGGATGTCCTGTTTACGAGGCAAAAGTCGACCAAAATACCTTTGTCCCCAAACACACCTCACAGCCGGAGAGTTGAAAGAAAAGTGGTTTGTGGCAGGAACTGAGAAGCCTGAGTAGCTCAGTCGGTAGAGCATCGTACTTTTAATCTGAGGGTCCAGGGTTCAAGTCCCTGTTCAGGCGATGCAGCTTCTTCCCTTTAGTGGTTCACATTATAGACTCCACAGCAGTGATAGGTGACACTGATCTATGAAATAATGAAACCATGAGACCACTCAGCCATCCTGACACGTGTGTCCAGCTGCCAGTCTCTGATGAGGAAACAGAAAAGTTAATGCTAGCTCATCCTTTCTTTATGGACTACAAAGATCTGACATCCAAAATTTCAAAAACACCCACAAATAATCATTCCTGTATTACAACTTTCACCTGAGTGGAGCAGATGGAAATTCAGTTGACTGCTTTGTACAGGAGATAAACTTTGGTAAGATTCATGATATTGGCAACATAACACGAAGGGCTCGTCGGGGATTTGAATCTGGGATCTCTTGCACTCTTAGCAAGAATCATACCCCTAGAACAACGAGCCATTAGCTCCAACTACACACTTTTTCTGAAGGGGAGAACTTTCAGGTCATCAAAGATCTCACACAGAGCATAGATCATACACTTCAACATTTATAATGCAGTCAGAGAACCAAATCTGCAGGACAACCACAAGAAATGACAGAAAAACCACCAATCAGGACTATTCATCAACAACAGGATGATGTTCCCTCTGTTCCTCAAAGGGACTTCACCAAGATTGAAACCTGCCATGTCCAGCTGTCTCTGATCACTAACATCATTGGCTGGATCTCATATCAATCAGATATTTCTTTATTTGGACCATGTGCTTTGACCATCAGGGGACAGTTTGTTCTGTAACATTGCTGGATGTAACATTGCAAGGATGGTGGTTTGAGCCCACCCAGGGACGTGCTTTGTCTTATCCACTGGAACTTTTGTCGACACATGGAAGATTTGATCTGGAGAAGGTGTATGACCGGGTTCACAGGGATGTTCTGGAGTATGGAGCCATCCCATCACTATATGACAATCAGCTTCCCTTTCCCCGAGACAACTACAGGGTGTAACAGATGTACAGCTGTGGTGAGGACGGGTTACAGGTCTGTAGCTGGAGGACTTTGGCACCATCGGCCTGAGATCAACAGGATTTTGGGATCTCAGGAAGGAAAACAAACGTAAAACACAAAGTTAAACTGTAGACACACAGATAAACTGCAACGGCCGGGAATCGAACCCAGGTCAACTGCTTGGAAGGCAGCTATGCTCACCACTATACCACCATTGCATGGAAGCTGCCAAAATCAGAACCCTTTTGTATGTTGAACCCTCCTACCTGAAATACCCTGCAGGTGCATGATAACATATTTATGTCATGGGGTCAGTAAAGAAAGGCATTTTCCCTGACTGGGAATTGAACTCAGGCTGCACAACCATTTTTATGGACTGAATTTCCATCAAAGGCTCACATACTGAATTAGAACGCTGTCAGTGGAAAGAATAGTTTAGCTCTGACTTTTGATTGCACATCCGGTGCCAGTAGATGCATCTGTGAGGGTCCCGACTGAGACCTAAGGTGCATGATAAGTTTAATCAATGACCTGTATTCAAAACCATTTTCTCTGTCACCCACATGTATACTCAGGTAAAGTATGATATAATTACTCACCCTGGCTTCAGTGACAATGTGGTCAAACTTTATTGCAACAGCCATGCGCCCCCTCTTTGCAGGGAGGATTCTGGGGGGTCAAGGGTGTATCTGTTGTCCATTGCAACACAGACAGATACAGACAAAAAAAATAAACAAACAAAATGATCCAGACAAACAGTTGGACAAACATGTTTGTTAAAAATGTTCTAATATGTTTATGACGCCACCGTAAACATTACTGTCTTAGTGAATGATAAATGTGGTGGGAAACATGTTGAACTCAAAGCATCTCATAAACGCGGTGTGTAACATTTTGAATGCCATTAGACAGTCTTGCTGTTAATGGCTCGTTGGTCTCGGATGATTCTTGCTGAGGGTGCGAGAGGTCACAATCACAAGTCCCTGACTGCCCTGGTTCTTACTGAGGTCTGTCTTCTGTAAAAAGAGATCAATCACCACATGTCTTTCTGCTAAACACAGCACCAACCACTAAAACACAGTTTCTCTTCTCCAGATGCTGCAGGTAAAGTTTTTAATACAGGAATTGATGATTTTCTTCAGTTTGTTTAAGTGATGAGCAGGAACTCCACTGAGAGCGAAGCACTGGTGGGGTTAGGGTGTCCTGTGACACAGACCAGGAAAGTTGACCAAAGATAGAACATCTTAAGTGGAGAATGGCCAACGATACATGAGGGGAGAAAGATGAGCGGCATTAATGACCTGGCAAACCACTTTCGTCATTCAGTAAGACATTTACAATCACTTGGAGCAGATTCAAAGAAACCTGTTCAAGTTCTAGCAGTTCTGGGAGACCATCATTATTCACATGTAAAGTGAGTCCAGTTCCTTTTAGGTTTGAACCCATTTTCCTTTGAGCTGAAGCATCACCGTCAGGAAGCACACCACAGAAGAGTCACATGGAGGTTTAAGTCAACGTCTGAGGAACCAGCTGAGAAACAAAACCAAAAGAGCCAACAAGCAAATATTCTGTTATTTTTAATTGAACAGACTGGATCAGGTTCTTTATTTAAGGGGTCCTGGATTCTTGCTTACCAGTGTGTATCACCTGCCTGGTGAACACATGGCACCAGGATCCACCGTGGAAGAAGGCCAGCTGGCAGAGGCAGAGTTCTGCTGGGTAACTTTGGGTCTATAAAGCTATTTAATCACCCAACATGGGGCTCAAACCCACAACCCTGAGATTTAGACTCTCATGCTCTACCGACTGAACTAGCCAGGTTGCTACAGTTGTGTGTCACTTCCTCAACTGTTTGAAGTGATGTGTGAGTCTGAAGAGCTGCTGCCTTTGATACATCACCTGATGATGTCATGATACTCAGAATGAAACTTTTCCTTTGAAGCTGCTTTGAAGAATTTCCAAAATCACATGTGATTCAGATGTAAACACAAAGGCTGCCCCACTGTCACCATTCAGAACAGCTGAGAAGATTATTGATACTAATACATGCTAATAACGCCAAGGTCATGGATTCAATCCCCGTACTGGCCAGCTACAAAGTCCTTGAAGTCATTCAGGAGTTCCTAACAGAAAAACGTTTTTGCTGACACAGTCACAAGGTTAACCCATGTAGCAGCCACCTGGGTGAAAACAGCAGCTGGTGTTTGCTCATGATGACTCCATGCAGGGCTTTAATGGTTACTTTATGTGTGGGTGTTTTTGAATGTCAGCTCTTTGTAGTGTGTTCGAATCCTGCCTGTCCATGTTGGTCCTTCTTGAACATTCTCTAAATATCCTTGGAACCTGTTTAAGGTTAATTCAAAGTTTATCTGGACCGACTGTATCTGCTTTCAAAGCTGTTGTCAGATCTTTCTGTTTTTTCTACACAACTCCAATACCAGTTAGTCAGCAAACTATGATGAGCCAAGTCCACTGAGACAAATAACAAAGGATTTTCTTTAGCATAAAATAAACTGTCACATTAATGTCCTGAATGTGCTGTGTGTAAATAATGAGGTTCATCAAAACAAAGTCAGAACCAGAGCTCAGGCTGTTGGTACACAAACAAAGAAAGGCATACTTGTGGATTCACAAGATTATATCAGGATCTGACCTTTTCCTGTTCCATCAGTAACCATCAAAGGAGATGCTGATTCTGTGATGTCACAAAGGTTCTAATGACATCACAGAGATCAAAGACTCCTCCCACTTTTTCTCATGACCTCCACCATAGAGTGCTGACTGCTGCAATAATGCTGCCTTTAATACAAGTTTAGGAACATTTGATGAAAGAATACATTTTGATGATGATCCTGTTTTTCACTCAGGCGGCTGTTTGCCACTGTTGGCAGAGGGCATTCCTCCTTCCTACTGTCGCTGTGGCTGTGTCCTGTTTCTGTAGTATGCTGAGGCTGGGGCCACACTGACACCGATTGGCTGATGAATTTTGGACTTTGTGAACATGATTGTTGCTTCCAACATTCCTCCAACGCTTTCCTGGACAATCCTTCTGCAGCTGGCACTCAGGTCGCAGTCTCCCCTGGAGGCGTGGGTTCGAATCCCACTTCTGACAGAAACCACTTTTCTTTCACCTCTACTGCTGTGAGGTGTGTTTGGGGACAAAGGAATTTTGGTCGACTTTTGACCGCCCACACTTTTCAAAGACTAAAATTCCTTTCACATCTATCTGAGCGTGCACCTGCAGGGTTCCATGGTGTAATGGTTAGCACTCTGGACTCTGAATCCAGCGATCTGAGTTCAAATCTCGGTGGAACCTGAATCTTACCAGTGAAACACTGAAATTCCCTTGACATGTAGACAACCTGGTTTGTCCACTCTTCACGTGTGAGGAAGTGCAAGTTTTGAGCCTGATGGAAATTTGGTGATTGACCGCTTTGCACAGGACACAAACTTTGGTAAGAGTCATGATGGTCAGCAACTGATATCGGCGAAATAACATAAGGGCTTGTCCAGGATTTGAACCCAGGACCTCTCGCACCCTAAGCATTCAAACCCCAGCAGTGCTGTGGTTCATACTTTACAGTTTGTTTTCAGTCAGACCTGCTGATCTGCAGTGATGGGCTGTGTGTGTTTATGGGGGGTGTAGCTCAGTGGTAGAGCATTTGACTGCAGATCAAGAGGTCCCCAGTTCAAATCTGGGTGCCCCCTGCCAAACTGTGTGTTTTCACATGTAAACACAAACTGTTTGACTGTGATGTTTCTCAGTTCAGCCCACCTGGTGTTGGTATCTTTCACTGCCTTCTGTAACTTTTGTTCACAGGGAGACAAAAATGCCTAAATTACGCACCCTGCGCAACACAGACTAACCTCAGGGGAACAGACCGCCAGCAAGGGCCCGCCACACACCGGAGAAGCCGGAGCGCCCGGACACTCACACTCAGCTCACGATCAGCTGTGAACCGATCCAATGAGTGCTGTAGATCTCAGGCTGATGGTTTGAAATTCCAAAAAAAATCACCAACTGCTCTCAACACAGCATGAACCACAAAATTACAGTATACACTGGTCCAAGAAAGCAGCTTCATCCCTTCGATAGCTCAGTTGGTAGAGCGGAGGACTGTAGAGGCTGGTAGTTGAAATCCTTAGGTTGCTGGTTCAAATCCAGCTCGAAGGAGAATATTTATTTTCTTTTTCTCTTGTCCAGATACTGCAGCCAGGTACACATCCATTTGAAGTGAATGTGAGAGTGTGACGTATGCATGTTAGTTGTTGATGCTGTTCTGTAAAAATCTGACGCCCCCAAATGTTTCCCCTGGTGTCAATTTCCGATGTGATGGGAGTTCGTCAGTCAGGTTCACCGTCCTTGGAAAATGGAAACAACCTGGTTTTGTCCACTCTATACATATGAGGAAATGCAATATCAAAGTAACCATCAAAGGAGATGCTGATTCTGTGATGTCACAAAGGTTCTAATGACCTGAGATCAAAGACTCCTCCCACTTTTTTGTCATGACCTCCACAGTAGAGTGCACTCTGTTAATGAAGCTCAAAAGACAATCATGGTCCTGCCAGATACCTTTGAGTTCTGCTGACAGAAGCGACAACAAAGCTGGAACTATTTGGACTGAACCTGGTTTGTCTGGATTACCTCCCAGGTAGGTTTGGAGGTCTACCAGGTCCAATTCTCTCCAGATGTCCCCAAACACACGCTTCCCCTCCAGGTTTGTCATCTCCAGTAGAATTCCCTCAAAAAGAGTTGGAAGCTGTGCTTAAAGCGAGCATTAACCTTTCTGACACACGTGTCAGGATGGCTCAGTGGTCTGAGGTGCCAGACTCAAGATCTTTCCTGCACAAATGGGCCTTGAACATGAAAGACTCATGGTTTCATTATTTCATAGATCAGTGTCACCTATCACTGCTGTGGAGTCTATAATGTGAACCACTAAAGGGAAGAAGCTTCATCACCTGAACAGGGACTTGAACCCTGGACCCTCAGATTAAAAGTCTGATGCTCTACCGACTGAGCTACTCAGGCTTCTGACTGGTGCATAATTCAGATGAAATTAAATTAATTATTTCAGCTTGACTCATTGAACAAACAGCCCTGTCCCATCCAGGGGTTGATCCTGCAGGTCATCTCTCTCTCTCTCTCTCTGTTTCCTGAAGGCCTCTCTGCCATTTACTAATTAAAATATATTCATAAAAAAACCAACATGTTTCTATCATATGATGATGAAATCTAAAGGCTCTCTGATCATCACATTGAGAAGTTCATCTGGTTTGTGATATTTCTTCATATGATAGTGAGGTAAAATGTGTTCAGTGGGATGTGTGTGTATCCAGCAGGACTGACAGCTTCATGTGGGATTCTCACAGAGATGATTCAAACCTGATCACAGTGATCAGTATGGATATACAGTATGTTTGCTGTCAGTGGAGGAAACTCTCAGACAGGACTAATAGTCATGTTTGGGATGTTCCTGGATTTGAGTTGAATGAGTGTAAATTCTCTCTGATTTTAACACACGTTCACACATCCACCTCTATTCAGACATGGAGTTTACATATTGTTTGGAATTCTAATGTGAATGTCACAGACAGCATTTTTTGTCAACACTTGTTCTGATTATTAATGTTACGATCCAGAAAGCAGCATGTTTGATTGATTGTTGTACCAACCTGAAGATGATCAGTGTTTATAGCTCATAACCTGATCACAGATCAATAATCAGCCATTGAAGACGCTCTGAAACGTTCTTCTGCAGTCAGAACTCATCCACCTTCAGACTGGACATCTTCTGACTGTAGAACTGGAGCTTTTTATACATCTCACTGCAGCACAATAAAGTCCTCTGTGAGTATTGTGTGTCCCACAGTGTACATGACATCTGAGCAGCAATACTTCCACCTGCTGGAGATTTATTGTTACTACAGCTGTAAAATAAATCTATCAGAACATGAACTCCTCAGTCTGTAGAATCCAGAAGATTAATGACACACTTTGTCCTGCTGTTATGGAATCAAATCCTACTTTAGGTTTTCTATATATTAAACTCATGAGCACTGATGGGGATCAAACAGAAAAGGTCAAAGGTATGAAAGAAGATATTTTTTTTTAATTAAAAGAAACAATGTCACAACAAAGAACAATTTACATCATTAGGAAATATAACTCTAAAAAATTGAGAAATATAGGTCCTATTTAAGAAAGGTCAACTAAGCATAAGGAGACTGAAGCTTAAACATAAATGAACAGAACATACCTGACTCATAAATGGCACACTGGGGTTTTTAACCAACGGACTAATACTTCTTTAAACTCACGGGACAAGAGTGTTTCATTTAACTAGACATAAGTCAGTGAAAAAAACTATCAATCAAACTAAACAGAAGCTGAAAACCTGCTCCCTGCTCTTCCTCCACCAATGCTCTGCTCCACTTCTTGTGGGCCTTCCTCTCCATATTTAGCTTCCTGCCAGGAACTCAGAACTGAAGGAAATATTTTAGACATCAAATGAAAAATAACATGAAACCAAGTTACCCGGTTGGGGAGCTACAGAGGATGTTGGAGAGTCTCTGTAATCTGCAAAACATTAAAATATGACAGTGTTACAGTTGGCTTTGTTTAAAGACAGCATGTGTCCGTACTCTGTACTTTTCCACTGAACCTAAGTTTCTGTTTTTCACCTGTCCACTGAGCTCCTGTTACACAGTGTGTGTCCTTGAAGGTCCAGAATTATAAGATAACATTTATAGAACTGGTCTACAGACCCAGGTAGGTTTGGAGGTCTACCAGGTCCAATTCTCTCCAGATGTCCCCAAACACATGGTTTCCCTCGATGGACTCTGGGAAAAAGAGTTGGAAGCTGTGCTGGGAGTTTTGTTGTGTGTGGTTGTTGTGGCCGAGTGGTTAAGGCGATGGACTAGAAATCCATTGGGGTTTCCCCGCGCAGGTTCAAATCCTGCCAACAACGGTTGTTTTTTTTCATGGAGTTTCACATGTTCCCAAGCATATTTGAGAATCTCTGTAATCTGCACAGCCTGCTGTTGTTCGGACTCATCTAAAAGGATGAGAGCTCTCACTGATGATCAGTTACCATTATCAGGGCAGGCAGAGGGGCACACCTTTAGTTCCACTTCCAGATCAGGGAAGCAATAATGAGAAGTCATTTCAGCTGTGTGCTTACCAACAGTGCAGAGATGATCTGACCCTGACGTGATTTGAACACGCAACCTTCTGATCTGGAGTCAGACGCGCTACCATTGCGCCACAGAGTCTTCCTGTGTGCTGGGTACTGATCTAAAGATAAAAAAGGCTGATCAGTTAATCAGTAGCCTGCAGGGCGGGGAAGTTGTCAGCGTCTCCACACCACTTTGGTGGTGTAAACTGATGTGAAAGCGCACATCGCTCTGCAGCTCTCAACAGCGTGCTATGCAACATGACAACGGGCTCGTTAGATGTTCTTGATAGGAAGGACTTGCAAAATGCAAAATGCACCTTACAGCAGTAGAGGTGAAAGAAAAGCAGCTTCTGTCAGAAGTGGGATTTGAACCCACACATCAAGGGGAGAACACAGAAAGATAAGCACACACACTGACTGTTCCTTTACATTGTGAGACATGACCTTTAGCTGGAAAATGTCAGGAGTTTTTCAGCAGCACTGATTTACAGGAAAACATGGAGAATGTCATTTATCACTTTCTCCAGTAATGTGTACAGTTGTCACTGTGCTGCTCCTGACTCAGTGATGCTGTTGGATGCTTATGGAGCCGGAATTTTTTGCTGCTTGAAAAACTCCCTTTCCAGCTAAAGTCATGTTTCATAATGTAAAGGAATTGTGTGTGTGTGTGTGTGTGTGTGTGTGTGTAACCACTTGGCCACCTCATTATGTTTGTTGTCACCTGAACATGTGATAGTTGTGTCTATCCTCTAGTGGGACTTGAACATAATCTCAACACTCAAGTGAGTTGATTTTGGAAACTCAGACTGTAGCTGGTTAACTGACATGTCAACTTTTCAATAGATCGAAGGAGGCAGACTCGGCACTAAAACTGTTGAAATCTGCTTTACTTCCACTGCTGAGGAAAACTGCTGGGAGTTAAAACAAGCAAGGTTTATCCTGAAGTATGTTTTCCTGAATGTTAGAAAGTCAGTGCTGCTTTCAATATAACTCATCACTGTGCTGGATGAGGCCAAAGAACAGAAAGACCTCCTTTGAGCCGGAGTTGAACCAGCGACCTAAGGATTTCAGCTGTAAGCATCTACAGTCCTCCGCTCTACCAACTGAGCTATCGTAGGGCGATGGATCTTTCTTGTCAATAAAGAATGCTTGAATAAAGATCAGAATGAAAAGTAAATTTTTTTCAATAATTTAAAAAACCTTATCCAGGGCTCGTTGGTCTAGGGGTATGATTCTAGCTTTGGGTGCGAGAGGTCCCGGGTTCAAATCCCGGACGAGCCCTTCATATGACGTGTCCAATGATCTGCCCCCCTTCTGCTGTGGACATTTTACCTCCTTCACTTTCCAGCAAAACAACAACAGGTTTAGTTGGTCAAAGAGCCTTGTTGCTCAGTTCAGATGCTGTAGAAACAAACTGCTTTTGGGTTTTCATCAGCTTTAGGTTACAACGATCAATATTATAGATATGACAGACAAAATTCTCCATGTCTTCCTGTTAATCAGTGCTGCTGAAAAAGTCATGTTTCATGATGGGACATCCAGTATGTATATGTAGCAGTATGTATAAATAGCAGAGGATGGTTTCGATCCATCGACCTCTGGGTTATGGGCCCAGCACGCTTCCGCTGCGCCACTCTGCTCGGGGTGTTCAGGTTGCAGTCTCCTCTGGAGATTAGTGTAATCTCCAGTGTAATTTCCCAGATGATCACATCCACTTTGACAGAAAGTGGATGTGATCATCTGGGAAAGATTTTGTGTTTGTCGAAGCACACTTCACTAATTACAGAAAAGGCCGCTTTAACAACATCAACAGGTTTCAAAGCTATCTCGAGAGAGTTCAAAATAATTCAATTTTTCAATCACCTGTATTTTTCAGTAAAAACACTTTCCCTGACCGGGAATCGAACCCGGGCCGCGGCGGTGAGAGCGCCGAATCCTAGCCACTAGACCACCAGGGAAAGATGAAATTGCTGCCCCATATTATCCTGCTTAGTCACTCAACCAAATTACTGACTAAACTCCTGCAGAAGAAGTTACATGAGGTTATCTCAACAACCTTAAACTTCAATAAAGAGGCACTGCTGGGAAGTTGAATGCTGGCACGCTGTGTTGCGCTTTGTTGAGCTAAAGATACAAATAAAATAATCTAAATTAGCTTTATTTTCAAATGCTTGTGTGGTGCGACTGCTCTTGTTCTTTCTTCTACGATACGGATACAGACGTTTCAGAGAACAACTGCAGAGATGACTTTCTGCTTAGTTGAGGTGATGACGAGGAACTCCACTGAGAGTGAAGCACTGCTGGTTTTGAATGCAGGATGACCTGTTTATAAGACAGACAATTTAAGCAGCTCAGCATCAGTGCTGCCAATTTCTCTTTGAAAATCTGAGTATCCAGTTCCAGAACAGCTTATCTTAGTTGGTTCATGTTCATGTTGAGTTGCACGCATGCACAACCTCTATAAAAAGCCATCATCAATGGAGATCCAGTTACTTCAACACAGTGGAGTTGGAGGTCTTAAAGCAGGCCCATGGAGAGGATGAGCATGCACCGTAAATGTAACAGCTGCAGTAGCAAAGGAGAAACAGCATGAGAAGAAATTACTACCTGAGTCAACGTATAAGTTTGGATGTACTCTTCGATTGATTTTACATTTAACTTTAAGAGATCGTAGTTTACAGTTATAAATATAAATGGGGATAAAATCAGATTTTCATTTCATTTCAAAACTCTCGAGTGGTGAATGCAAAACTTCCTGAACTTGTTTTCAGAATTGCTCCTTTTCTTTCAGCTCACTTCTAAAATTAATTTTATGTTACATTTTCTTGCTGAAGATAAAGCAGAGAGGAGGCTTCATCCGACAATTTGCATGCAGTCATATGTGTAGAGTGGACCAAAGGAGGTTGTTTCCATTTTCAAAGGACAGAGTGGTAGTTTTTCTTTCAGGACTCTCAGTGTTCCTTTCGTAAGACTCAGGTTCCACCAAGACTTGAACTCGGATAGCTAGATTCAGAGCCCAGAGTGCTGACCATTACACCATGTAACCAGGGAGGTGTGTGTGTTCATGCAGATATGAAAGGAATTTTAGTCTTTTAAAAGTGTGGGCGGTCAAAAGTTGACCAAAATACCTTTGTCCCCAAACACACCTTACAGCATTAGAGGTGAAAGAAAAAGGACATCTTTTTGCCATTCTTCGCTCCAAACATTTGGACACAGCTTTCCATCTGAGCTGCAGAAAGAACAAGAACAGTAACCACACAAGCATTTCAAAATAAAAGCCAATTTAGATTATTATTTTATTTCTCCACTTCTCCAAAGTCCCACAATGAAGGTGGTTATTAATATTTTTTGTTTTCATTGAGGGGAAGTTAAAACAGACCAGGAACACTAAATAATGGGCGGGGGGTGAAAACAACAGGAGGGTTAAAGAGCAGTGTTAATGGGCAAAAACAAGCAGAACTGTCGCAGAACATCCAGCAGAAATGGTGCCATCCAGCCGAAATAGCTCAGTTGGGAGAGCGTTAGACTGAAGATCTAAAGGTCCCTGGTTCAATCCTGAGTTTTGGCATCGGAGGTGGTACCTGAGTGAGGTTCAAGCTCTGTTTTTTTTTTTTTTTTAACCTACATTTCCAATATTCTCCCTCCTCTTTCAACCACACCATGAAATATTGTGAGGGTGGATGCGTCACGCTGACTGGTTGTGTGTCCAAAAGGCTGTCAAAGGCGCCTTTTGGACACACAAGAACACAACACACAACATTGAAATGAACCTGTTTAAGTTGGAGAACCTTTCCTTAGTTCTTATTCTATACAAATGTGTGTGGTGTGGCCGAGCGGTCCAAGGCGCTGGATTTAGGCTCCAGTCTCTTCAGAGGCGTAGGTTTGAATCCCACCAACAGCCCAAGCTGTGCATAATGTGATATGATCTTACATCCAGTCACCTCCACCTTCATCCTGTCATGTTGAGTTTCTAAAGTGGGGACTGAGCTGAAGATACAGATAAAACAATCAAAATTGGCTTTCTTTTTGAAATGCTTCCATGGTTGTTCTTGTTTTTTCTGTAGCAAAAAGTTAAGTCATTGTTTTAAGAAACAATGCCTGGTATAAAAGGCGTTCATGTTGGAGACATAGAATCTGTGATGTGTTACACTAAGTGACTTTAACTCCATAATTAAAAAACAAAGCTCAGGGATTGTCTTTGAAAGGACCCACAATAGCTGCTGAAACCCGGGATTGAAACAGGGACCTTTAAATCTTCAATCTAACGCTCTCCCAAATGAGCTATTTCAGCACAGCAAACAGTAGAAATGACTTCTCATTATTGCTTCGATGACCTGGAAGTGGAACTAAAGGTGTGTCCCTATCACCGGCCTTGATAATGATAACTGAGCACCAGTGAGTGCTCTCCTCCTCTTAGATGAGTCCTAAAAACAGCACTCAGCTGTGTCTCTCCCCAAATGGGAAACTTGGTCCATAAAAGGAGGTAAACATTGTTGGCAGGATTTGAACCTGCGCGGGGAAACCCCAATGGATTTCTAGTCCATCGCATTAACCACTCGGCCACAACAACACATCTTCATTTTTATCATTTAATATGTTTTGCTGTGTTTGAACTCCTTAACGCTTTGAGCTACAGAAAGAACAGGAGCTGTCGCACCACACAAGCATTTCAAAATAAAAGCCGATTTAGATTATTTTATTTCTATCTTTAGCTCAGATGTAGGCAAAGCACAACACTGTCATCAAGAAGGATCTTTTCCACTTCGGTGACTCAAAGTGACGGTGGCCACTGGAGAATCCAGCACCTTGGACCGCTCGGCTACACCACCACATACATCTGCTAGCTTCACTGCACTAATGCCACATGTCTTACATTTTGTGTCTCCTCAAAGCTGCGTCCAAACGTTAGGAGGAAAGAGTACCAGAAAGATGTCCTTGAAGCATCCTGGACACACAACCAGTCAGCGTGCAGCATCCAACCTCACAAACTCTCAAACTATATTTCATGGTTCTGGTGAAACCAAAGTCGAGGAAAAGGACAGCACAACTGTACGAACATCAGCATGTCGTGTTCATGGAACAGACTCTGGCTTCAGGTTTGTAGACAGATTAAATTTGTTCTCCAAAGAATGGAAAAATTATGAGATAGGCAACAGGCAATGTGTTGCACTGATGGTGAGAGTTGAATAGCAGCCTCGTCAAACCGACTGACTACAGAGGTGATGCCCCCTTGTTGCGAAAATCAGGAATTGACTCCAAATATCCAAAATTAACTGAAAAAAGGCTCTGCTGTCACAATAAACACATCAAAACTGAAACAATTAAACTGTATAGTGTGAGCACATATTCATGGGTGTCACAATATACTTGATGTCCTCACGTATGAATGAATGTTTCACTGATGCAGATTTTTTTTTTTTTTTTGACATTCCTTTGGTTCCTGTTTTCTGCTCAAGTGATATTTTTATGAGCTCTCTTCGGTACCAAAGCATCCCTGTGACCTTACTGTGACCTGTGGATCTCATTTCTGCCAGCCAGAGTCTGTTATGAAAGATAAAATCTGAAAACATTCATGGAATACATAGAAAACAGCATCACAGAGTGACAAATATTGGTAGAACTTTATAGCAAAGTATGTCACAATAAGTAGAAAATATGTTGATAGACCGACAGCATAGGTCTCACTTTGAGCGATGATTTAGAAAATAATGCTCAATGCTCATTTTCACAAAACTACAATGGATCACAGTTTAGTTCTGATAAAGTGAGTAACTTACAGGTTTAATCCATTTTCAGTTTATATTATTTTCATATCACAGCATATTTTAGGCATAATACAACAAATTGTCACATAATTTCTGATTGCAAATAAAAAAAACAAAAAACAAAAACACATGTTTCTATAAAGATGAATTAGCAGAACAAAAGTCAACATTTTTTATGCGTTTTATTGAAATTCGTTGACAAAACCTTTTTTTCTGGTATATATGTCACTGACTCAAACACAAATGAGTGAGGACAAAAAACAACAAAGCAAAAGTAAAAACAAATTACCAAACATGTTACAGTTTACTTTTGGTCAACCAGCAAAGATCCTGCAGTCACCTGCTTCGGTCTTTCTCTTCTTAACATTTGTCACAACCAAACGGTTTCCACTCTGTATGGGCCTCCATGTGAAATTTCAGGTTTCGCCTTAGTTTAAACCTTTTCCCACAAACATCACAGATGAAGGGTCTCTCTCCTGTGTGGACTACCATGTGTGCTTTAAGGATTTTCTGTAGTTTAAACCTTTTCCCACAAACATCACAGCTGAAGAGTTTCTCTTCTGTGTGGACTACCATGTGTGCTTTAAGGATTTTCTGTAGTTTAAACCTTTTCCCACAAACATCACAGATGAAGGGTCTCTCTCCTGTGTGGACTACCATGTGTGCTTTAAGGATTTTCTGTAGTTTAAACCTTTTCCCACAAACATCACAGGTGAAGGGTCTCTCTTCTGAGTGAACTACCATGTGAAACCTAAGATTGGCTTCCCGGGAGGCGGCGGCGAGTCTGTCGGTGACAAAACCCCGCAGGACTTCTGCTGTGGACATTTTACCTTGTTCACCTTTCAGCTGAGGGACAAAAGACCATCAGTCCTGTTTGTGTGCAGCAAATATACGGATATTATCAGTATGAGACACTTTATCAAAACATTTCCTATATTGATTCAATGTGGTCCTTAACCTGCAATATGCCCTTTAAGGTAACATTTGTGACTTTCTAACTACTTTCTTAACCCTCCACCCTCCATATCATTGATAAAACTTGCTGACTTGTGATTGACCTCTGAAATCACCAACACTACTCCAAAAATAGCACTTACTGCTCTCAGAACACAAGTCTGCACTTCAGTTGGGGAAACGTTGGTGACAAATGCACTAATTCAGCTGATCTGACGAAATGTATTAATTTTTGTCCAAATTCCATCCAGGACAACCCCAAAGAGAAGCACTTGTACAACAGGAAGTCTTCCGTCTTTTTATTTGAAATTATCATTGTTGCATTCTAAGAAGAAGTTGTTGTCTTTGTCAGTCAGCACTGCTCCAACAAGTAGCACTTACTGAATTCAACAGTCAAGTCAGTGCTCAAGTTAAGGTAACATTTGTGACTTTCAGACTACTTTCTCAACCCCCAATTGATAAAATTATAAAACTTGTTGTCCTGGTGATTGAATAAAAGACAACAACTTTTGTCCAATTTCCAACCAGGACAACCCCAAAGAGAAGCACTTATGCACAAAGACTTCATGAGTGTCTCTGATTGGAGTGATCCGAGTTAGATCTGAAGAAAACATGGCTCCAAGATTTACTGTTGTTTTTGTCAATTCACACTGAAAGTGGAAATAGAGACCAATTGAATTGATTAAGTCACATTAAGCTTTCATTTTTACCTCACTTAGGATCTTCTCCTCAAGAGTCTTTGCATTAACTTCCCAGTCGTGTCCAATGGACTCCCTTTCAGGCTTTTACCTGAATTTATCTTCTACCTGAATGAAACCACTCCCACAGCTCCCTGCCTACTTTGTTTGGGCGGTTTCAATGGTCTTGGTAATGGTTTGTAATGAAGAACACATTTAGTCCATCAGGAACAGACAACGATCCTCTTAAATTCATGAGGACCATTAGCATATGGTGAGAGGACAGCTAACTGCAGTGATTAGGGATTAGGGTTGTGTTGTTGTAGCTGATCTGAAGAAATCTATTTAAAATTGCAAATCATCATAATTTTTACTGAATTTCTGAGCAGGACAACCCCAAAGAAAAGCATTTATGTAGAAAGGAATAATTGTAACTGTCTGCGTTAGAGCTTGCTGTTGTGTTTGTCAGTCAACAAATAGCTGAGCTGTGTAGTTGTGTTGTGCTACACACCAAACATGTCCAGAAAAGACAGACTGTTCTGTGTATTTCCCTGAAGAGCTGTCAGACTGTGTTCACACCTTGATTACTGCCATCACAGTTCACCTTTTGTGTCTTACTTTTGTTATCCTTTCCAAAATTTTATTTGATGGCACAGAGGGACCCGAGGCACTAATAAAAAAAGAAGGGGGGCCTGAAAGTGTGACTTGGTTCCCATCGTTCATATTAAAGAGCCGTTAAAGAGACTCTCTGTGATCAGCTTAGGGTTAGCTGTCATGTTTCTAAAAGCATGTCTGAGGAAACAAAGCGTCAACAAGTGTTCAAGGCTTTTGATGGTGTAGTGGTGGTCAGTCATCATTGGTGGTTCATCTGTAGAATTCTCACCTGCCAGGCGGGAGGCCTGGGTTCAATTTTCTGGAATGTAAAACTCAGCTGCTCTCCATGAAAAGCAGCAGTCAGCTCTGCCTGGATACAACAGTGGTCAGGGCTGTATGATGTATGTTTATACTGAAACACTGACAGCTCTCCTCCATCTCACTCTTTTACTTACTCTGGGTTCCAGCCCTCGTTGGTGCAGCAGGCAGCGTGTCAGTCTCATAATCTGAAGGTGGTGAGTTGGAGCTTCTCACCTTTAGTTCCACTTCCAGGCCATTGAAGCAACGATGAGAAGTCATTTCCACTGTGTGCTGTGCGGAAACAGCTCAGCTGGTAGAGTCTCTGGTTCAATCCTGGATTTTAGTACCTGTGGTGTGTCCTTTAGAAGACTGTCTTTTTTAATTAATGAGAGAAAAAAAGCTATTTAGGAAATGTCAAGGTGCCAAACAAACCAACATTTTCTACCAACAGTTAATTGATGGGTTAGATTGATGAATGGGGACAGATGTGATTTAAAGCAAAACAAAGTCAGCAATAAGGATCTTTTCTAAGAGGGCCCTCAGACAAAGAAGCTGGGTCACAGCACAGCACAGAGGATTTGAACCCACAGATCCAGAAGAGACTGCAGCACAGCCTGCTATGAGCAGAGTGGAGCAGTAGAAGTGTTTTGGGCCCATAATACAGAGGTTGATGGATTGAAACCCTCCTCTGCTATCCTAGCAGAGGAGAAACGTGTACAGTTGTCACTGTGCTGCTCCTGACTCAGTGATGCTGTTGGATGCTTATAGGGCCGCCGTTCTTAAAGTGGGGGCTCCACCCCACTGGTGGGGAATAGAGACATGACAGGTGGGGCTTTGTTAATGTCTTTCTTTATGGACAACAAAGATCATAAATTCAAAACAAAACACCCCCACACACACAAAAAGTCATCATTAACGCTTAACACAGAACAGGTCCTTTCCTTTCAGCTCACTTTTAAGTTTTATTTTATTTTACATTTTCTTGCAAAAGAAAAAAAAAAAACACTGAAGCACACATTCACCATATAAGAAGTGGAGACGGTTTGGCTCCATCAATGACATCCCTCGACACTGGAACCTCGAGCCAGCGCCTTTGATAAAGATCAACTAACAGTCCTGCGGTTCCATGGTGTAATGGTTAGCACTCTGGACTTTGAATCCAGTGATCCACGTTCAAGTCTCGGTGGAACCTCTGTCTCCTGATTTAGTGACTACATATAACAGTAACTCCACTCCACCCAAAGCAGTGATCCACCCCTGAGCAGAGAGGAGGCTTCATGAAACAGTTTGTCTTTTCACCTGCTGCAGCAGCTCAGAGCCTCTGTGGTTCAGGAAAAACGACAGACTAAAGAAAGACACTTCAGGTGCATGTGATTGCACTGAAATAATATAATTTGATTTATTTCATTTTATTCCATTCAGAAAGTAAAAATAATATATTTGATGACATCATTACACACAGTGACATATTTCAAGTGTTTATTTCTTTTAATATTGATCATTGTGACCTCCAGCTGATAAAAACCCAAAAGTAGTTTATTTCAACAACATTTGACTTCACCTACAAGGAACTGCTGGGATTTAAACACAGGCTGCTTTAACAAAGTTTGTCTCCTGTGAAAAGCAGTCAATCACTAATTTCCCCTCTCTGCAGCACAGCATAAGCCATTTGTCCTATTACGGGCAGTAATTTTGCACAAAGGCGACACAACACTATCTCAAAGTAAATTTGTGCTGTACAAAGGACAACAACATGAAGTTGTGTGTGCATGTGAATTCATGCACATGAGTGGCAAATGAATTATTTTGAACTCTGTCGAAATAGCTTTGAAACTTGTTGATGTTGTTAAAAAGGCCTTTTCTCAAAGCTTAGCTTGCATGCTAGCATGGAAGGGGAATTAGCTCAAGTGGCTCGCTTAGCATGTGAGAGGTAGTGGGATCGATGCCCACATTCTCCACAAGACTTTAGCTCTTTGGAGATACAGCAACAAGTGAACTAAACACAGCAAGTCTTTGGTTTTTTTGTATGGATTCATGGCAGAGGTTACAAAATTAAGGAGGTCAAGGAGGTCAGTGGATCAGCAACAACCACAAAATTACTGTTTCTCTTGTCCAGAGATTGCAATGATAATTTTGTGGTTCATGGTGTTGATGCAGAGACAGAACTAAAAATTCCCAAAAAATACAGACTGTTTATTTTTATCATTATGCTGCGTTTCAACTCCTTGATGCTTTAAGCTGCAGAAAGAAAAAGAGCAGTCGCACCATACAAGCATTTCAAAATAAAAGCCAATTTAGATTATTTTATTTGTATCTTTAGTTCAGATGTAGCAAAGCGCAACAATGCTGTCAATAAGGATCTTTCCCATTTGGGTTACTTGAAGTGATGGTGGCCACTGATGCAACACTCCGTAGCAGCACCACTCTGATGTACAGGGATGTATTTTGGATCTGAAAATACCCCCAATGTACGTGGCTGACCATCGTGACTCTTACCAAAGTTTCTTTAGCATAAAAAAACAAATTGTCACATTAATGTCCTGAATGTGCTGTGTGTAAATAATGAAAAAAAAAAAAAAAAAAAACGCCACAAATGTTCCATCAGTAACCATCAAAGGAGATGCTGATTCTGTGATGTCACAAAGGTTCGAATGACATCAAAGGGATGAAAGACTCCTCCCACTTTTTTGTCCTGACCTCCACAGACCACATGGCTCGTTGGTCTAGGGGTATGATTCTCGCTTAGGGTGCGAGAGGTCCCGGGTTCAAATCCCGGACGAGCCCCGGTGTTGCCTTTCAGTCAGTAGAGCTGCTAACCGTTACACTATGGAGCTGTGTGAGGTTTGCTTTCTGGCAGTTTTGTGGCTCATGCTGTGCTGAGGAGAAGGGATATTGGTGATTGACTGCTTTTCACAGGAGACAAACTTTGGTAGGAGTCATGATGGTCAGCCACTTACTTTGCAATATTTTCAGATCCTCTGTACATCTTGGTACTTCTTTGTACTACTTTTGTGGTGCTGACATAACATGATGTTCTATCTGTCACCAACTTTACTGGTCCATGATTATGATGCATATAATGATCTTCATTTGCACGTGCACAGCGTGATTATATATATTTTTATCTTGGCAGGTGACCAATTGTCTGCTAGTTCACGATGTCCTTAAAGGCAGATATTTAGGATAATTCTAGCAGGAATAGCAGGCTGCAACAGGAAAAGTTCCAGTCAGACCTCTCGCACCCGAAGCGAGAATCATACCCCTAGACCAACGAGCCATTGACAGCAGGACATTTATGGCATTTAAAATGGAGTCAAACGTTTTCTGAGCATTGATCATACACTACAACATTTAGTTTCCTTCCTAACCTATTCTCGCTTCTTGGAGATATTAAACATCTGTCCCAGTGGCCTAATGGAACTAACTGCTTATAAATGTCTCACTGGGTCAAAAGCTTTGAGCTACGATAGGCTATGTAATTATTTAAGATTGAACATCTTACATTACTGACATCTGACATCTGACATTACTGTTTGATAAATTTGGTGACAACTGCACTTTGGGTCCATTCGGAGAACATGGGGGGCTGTGTGACTTCATCACCAGAAATTAAAATGTCTAACATCGATAAAACCGTAGCAGCACAAATAAGAATTTTTACAGCGCAAACAAACGGTACCATTTCGCGTCCATTTGGAGTGGATGCTCACCATTTTGCAGGCAATGGTGGTATAGTGGTGAGCATAGCTGCCTTCCAAGCAGTTGACCCGGGTTCGATTCCCGGCCATTGCAGTTTAACTGTGTGTCTACAATTTAACTTGAGATCCTGTAGATCTCATGCCAATGGTGCCCAACTGGTCTACAGACCAGGAGGAGGATCAACGTGCTGGGCCCACAACCCAGAGGTCGATGGATCAAAACCATCCTCTGCTATTTATACACACTACATGAGATTTTCAGCAGCACTGATTAACAGGAGAACATTGAGAACTCTGTCTGTCATATCTATAATATTGATCATTGTAACCTACAGCTGATGAAAACCCAGAAGTCCTTTTTTTCTACAACATCTGACTTTAGCAACAAGGAACTGCTGGGAGACATGAAGACTGTGCAGTTAAGTGACTGGTCAGAGAGAGTGCTGTGTCCTTTTAATGAAAAGTATATGAATTTAACTCAACAACCTTAAACTTTATCAATGAGACACTGAACCCAGGATCTCCTGTTTACTAGAAAGGTGCTTTGACCAACTAAGCCACAGCACCACTCTGATGTACAGGGATGTATTTAGGATCTGAAAATACCGCCAACATACGTGGCTGACCATCATGAGTCTGAACAAGGTTTCTTTAGCATATAATAAACTGTCACATTAATGTCCTGAATGTGCTGTGTGTAAATAATGAGGTTCATCAAAACAAAGTCAGAACCAGAGCTCAGGCTGTTGGTACACAAACAAAGAGAGGCATACTTGTGGATTCACAAGATTATATCAGGATCTGACCTTTTCCTGTTCCATCAGTAACCATCAAAGGAGATGCTGATTCTGTGATGTCACAAAGGCTCTAATGACATCAAAGAGATCAAAGACTCCTCCCACTTTTTTTCTAAATAAATAATACATTCTGATGATGATTGGAAATGCCTGTTTATCACTTGTTAGGATCCCCATTAGCTGTCACTGAGGCAGCAGCTATTCTCACCTTTTATACAGATTTTTCATCCACTTTGCAAGAGTTTGGATCACAAATTTTGCAGAATGCTTTCGTTGTAAGGAGTGGGATTTGAACCCACGTCTCCCTTCAGAGACCAGAATGCCCTTTAGTGCAGGAAGGCGTTAACCTTGAGTCTGGCACCTTAGACCACTCGGCCATCCTGACATGTGCGCCCAGCAGCCAGTCTCTGATGAGGAAACAGAAATGTTAATGCTAGCTTTGATAGCACAGTGTCAGCTACACAGTCCATTGCAGTTAGCTGTGTATGAGGCAGCTGAGCTGCAGACCATTCAGTGTGTATCACCTGCCTGGTGAACACATGGCACCAGGATCCTCTGCTGAAGAAGGCCAGCTGGCAGAGAGTCCTGGTGGGAAACTTTGAGTCTATAAAGGTATTTAATCGTCTAACGTGGGGCTCAAACCCACAACCCTGAGATTTAGACTCTCATGATCTACCAACTAGCCAGGTTGCTACAAGCACACAAAACGCCCACAAAAGACACGCTGGCCGATTGGGCCACAGAGACAGCCTTGAAAAATTCTTTCACACAGGCAGGTTAGCTCAGCTGGTTAGAGCGTGGTGCTAATAACGTGAGGACAGGCAGCATTATCAATGGCCTCATCTCATCCAGAAGGTTTCATCAGACAGATAAGTGATTTAGCTGTCACAGGAGCTCAGAAGCCATCTGGTTAGCTAAAGTTGCTAAAGCTACCACACCATGCAGGGGATGTAGCTCAGTGGGCGAGCGTACCGCACAGCTGGGGCAAACTGGCAGTGGTGGGATTTGAACCCACGTCTCCGAAGAGACTGGAGCCTAAACTCGGCACCTTGGAGTCCCATATGGTCTAGCGGTCAGGATTCCTGGTTTTCACCCAGGCGGCCCGGGTTCAACTCCCGGTATGGGAATTTACTTTACAACAATGGACCTACCACTAGCATGTCCTGTCATTTTGATGAACGTCTACCACTGATCTACATCCTCTTTGAATCTTTACCTAACCACAGAGGCTCTGAGCTACTACAGAATGGGAAAAGAAAAATCATCTAATGAAGCCTTCTCTCTGTTTTGGGTGGTTTATTTATTTGGGTTAAGTGTATTTTGAACAATGTAAAAAAAAACAAAAACAACAAACAATAAAAAGGTTAGAAATGATGTGTTAAATAAGGAGTAGAAGACGTCTAAACTTATCAGCTCCCTCCCTTCTCCCTGCACCCAGGTTATGTTCTAATATGTTTATGACTCAACCTTAAAAATTACTGTCTGACTGTGTGATAAATGAGGTGTGCGTCATTTTTAATGGCATACAAGTCCTGCTGCTCAAGGCTCATTGGGGTAGGGGTGTGATTCTTGCTTAGGGTGTGAGAGGCGCTGGTTCAAATCCCAGATAAGTTCATCTGTGTCCTCACAGTGATCATGGCTGCTGATTGATGTTTCTGCTGGTGGGTGTGTTGATCAGTATGTGGAGTGTTCATTAGCCAATCAATGACCAGTGTCGGCTGGAACATGTCACACGCTGTTATGACTCTTACCAAAGTTTGTCTTCTGTGAGAAGCTGTCAGTCACCAAATTTCCTTCTGCTAAACACAGCACTAACCACTAAATTACTGTTCCTCTTATCCAGATACTGCAGGTAAACGCTGTAATACAGGAAGTGATGGTTTGTTTCAGTGATGAGCAGGAACTCCACTGAGAGTGAAGCTCTGCTGGGGTTTGAATGCAGGATGACCTTCCTCAAAGGTTTGAAGTGATGTGTGAGTCTGAAGAGCTGCTGCCTTTGATACATCACCTGATGATGTAACAATACTTACAGAATGAAACTCCTCCTTTGAAGCTGCTTTGAAGAATTTCCAAAATCACATGTGGTTCAGATGTAAACACAAAGGCTGCCCCACTGTCATCATTCAGAACAGCTGAGAAGATTATTGATCATTCATTGATTATTAATGATCAGCTCAGAACCAAACAGTGTATCTTTCATCCAAACCCTGACAGTTTCTCCACACAGGAAGTGTTTCAGGTGTCTGATGGAATAAACTGTTTCTACACAAGCTGCAGAGTCCAGAGTCAGGCCGACCACAGAGGCTGTTCTGTGTGTCTCCGTTTTTGGTGCTGTCTGCTTTAGTTTAGTTTATTTCCACATTAGAAATAAGAATTGTCAAAAATGCAAAAAATG
This sequence comes from Echeneis naucrates, assembly GCF_900963305.1. Classification (NCBI taxonomy): domain Eukaryota; kingdom Metazoa; phylum Chordata; class Actinopteri; order Carangiformes; family Echeneidae; genus Echeneis; species Echeneis naucrates. The sequence continues at coordinate 541,557 of NC_042512.1, forward strand.
CGATGAAATCATGGTGGAATGGGTGCGGTGTGCAGCATCCAAACTCGAATCCCATCACTGCCAATTACCCCAGCAGTGCTTCGCTCTCAGTAGAGTTCCTGCTCATCATTAAAGCAAACTGATGAAAACCATCACTTCCTGTATTACAACTTTTACCTGCTGTATCTGGTCAAGAGTAACAGTCATTTAGTGGTTGGTGCTGTTTTCAGCAGATGGAAATTTGGTGATTGACCATTTTTCACAGGCGACAAACTTCAGTAAGAGTCATGATGTTCAGGCACTGATGTTGGCGACATAACATGATGGGCTTGTCTTGGATTTGAATCCAGGAACTCGCACTCTAAGTGAGAATCATACCCCTAGACCAATGGGCCATCAGCAAGAAGACAAGAAGCAACATTTGATGAAATAATACTTTTTATTGTTTATCACTTGTCAGGATCCCCGTTAGCTGTCACTGAGGCAGCAGCTACTCTTCCTGGGGTCCAAATGAAAACGCACATCTGCAGTCAAACAGGTTCAGGTCGATGCAGAGTTGGTTTGTTCATGTTAACTACCTGTTAAGACTATACCACCCTTAAAATGAACAGAACCCTAATTAATGTCAGTGCCTGCTATTTCATGTCAAAATGGCTGCTGCAGTGGAAAAAAAGATGGAAAAAAATAATATTGTGGCCACCCTGCCACGAGCATATTATAAATTCAATAAAATACATCACCAGACCATGTTTTAGGACTGAGTATTATAACAGTAAGGAGCTGTAAATTATTTTACAGGAAGGACACCGTGGAAATGTACTGAAAACCCTGCTGCCAGTATTTTACTGTGAATTTACAGGATAATTGTTTACAGTGTAGGGGCCGCCTGACTAAAAATAAAAACAGTGCTGGGGTGGCAGGGTGCCATCCAGTGACTGTGAAGTTCATTCCATATGATTAACATGTTCCAGTTTTGTTGTTGCTTCTGTCTGCAGAACTCAAAGGTATCTGGCAGAACCACATTTGTCTTTGGAGCATCGTTGACAGTGTGCACTCTGTGGTGGAGAGATCAAAGACTCCTCCCATTTTTTCTCATGAACTCCACAGTATAATACACACTGTTAATGAAGCGCCAAAGACAAACGTGGTGTGCTCTGATCCCTCAAACACGTTGCTGTTAATGGCTCGTTGGTCTAGGGGTATGATTTTTCGCTTAGGGTGTGAGAGGTCCTGGGTTCAAATCCCGGACGAGCCCTTACTGTTAAGGTGTATCAGTGTCTGGCCATTGTGACTCTTACCAAAGTTTGTCTCGTGTGAAAAATTCTTGCTGCTCAACACAGCAAAAAACCACTTTGTCGTGAGTGAGTCTGAAGAGCTGCTGCTTTTGATATATTGCCAGTCAGCAAATAGTATTTGGCAAGGATCATGTAGATCTACATACTGTAGGGTATCATCAAGATCACAGGTTGGTAACATCACCCCGGCCTGAACACCAGAGGAAGGTTAGTTTTTTCTCCACATTATTCACAGAAATGGTCAAAAGCCTTTGATGCTCGTTGAACTTCAGTGGTAGAATTCCTGCGTGCTGCACATGTTTGATTCTCAGCTGATGGTAATTATCCTCTTAACAACATCCAAATGTTAGAAACTCAGTGCTGCCTGCAGCATAAAACACAGCTGCTCTACATGAACAGTGATACAACAGTGGTCACCTCCTGTCTGTAGACAGACTCATCACTGTGCTGGATGAGGCCGACGAAAAGAAAGACCTCCTTCGAGCCGGAGTTGAACCAGCGACCTAAGGATATCAGCTGTAAGCCTCTACAGTCCTCCGCTCTACCAACTGAGCTATCGAAGGGAGCCGCTGGTGCTCAGCTGATGCAGTAACAGCTGAGTTTTCTTTAGTCCAACAACTGCTGTCCATTTCTCTAAATATCTTTGGAACCTGTTTAAGGTTAATTCAAAGGTTATCTGGATGGACTGTATCTGCTTTCAAAGCTGTTGTCAGATCTTTCTGTTTTTTCTATACAACTCCAATACCAGTTAGTCAGCAAAATATGATGAGCCAAGTCCACTGTGGCAAATAACAAAGGATTTTCTTTAGCATAAAATAAACTGTCACATTAATGTCCTGAATGTGCTGTGTGTAAATAAAGATCGAAACCCGTCATGTCAAGCCGTCTCTGATCACTAACATCATTGGCTGGAACTCATATCAATCAGAAAAACGGCTGACAGTTTGAGATTCAAACCAACGACCTTCTTATTGTGGGACCTGATCATCATGTCTCTGTGGCGCAATCGGTCAGCGCGTTCGGCTGTTAACCGAAAGGATGGTGGTTCGAGCCCACCCAGGGACGATCTTTGTTTAATTCACTGGTATTATAGTTCACACATGGAAGACCAGAGGATTTTTACGTTCATGCTCAGTTATCTCCATCTAGTGGACAGATGGTAGAAGTTGATTCCTGAAAAGAGGAAGTGACTTTTCCTCAGATCAAACTGTTGAAGGAGAACGAGCAGCTTCTTCCTCACTGACTCACTCAACCTCTGTCTCCTGGGTTTGGATTTAGGTCTGGGTCTGGGTCTGGGTCTAAGACCAGGTGGGCCTGCTCAGAGTCTCTGTGTTGGATGTGAGCTGCTGAAATCTCTGAACACCATGACACAGATAATATCAGTCTGATGTGTCATCTGTAATCCAGATGTTGTCAGCAACAAACAGATGTTCCTGACAGAAGCTGTGCTGATGATGATTCTGGATAGAAACTGGGAGGAAATAACTTTATTCTCTTTTTGTTTTTCCACGGAGGAAGTGAAGTTACACCACGTGGTGTTTCTCTCTCCAGTTCCTCGTTAGTATAGTGGACAGTATCTCCGCCTGTCACGCGGAAGACCGGGGTTCGATTCCCCGACGGGGAGAGCACGTGTGTTTTTCTTTAATAGCTCAGTGACAGAAGTGAACTCTCTCTGGTCAGCAACGTCCTGCTTGCAGACCGCAGTTTTATTTTGTAAACCAACCGGATTCTCTTTGCTTTAGAAAGTCCGACTTCCTGCCTGTCTCATGTAAAGACAGAACAGCAGATCTGAGTTAGTTAGATCAACTCGGAAACTACGGTGGCTGGTAAGTGCAAAACAAAATTACAAAGTGCGAAACAAATGTACATGTTGGGAAACATTTTTATCTTTTATTAAACAAAATTACACAATAAAAACACTCTTGCCACAGACAAAATAAATGTATATTTTAAAAGACAAATTTAAAAGTGGCAGAACACTTTTACAAATCCCGAAACAAATTTCCAAACGACAGAATCTTCCGGAAGGGGAATGTACCAAATGCCGGAAGTGATCCAGAAGAAGATTGACTGCGAGCTCAAAAAGTTTGTATCGGTTTGTGTGGCGGGAAAACTTTGCTGAGTGAAAGTTTGTGGCAGCATGGAGTAAATGATGTTTTGGCCGTTTTGTGGAAACAACTTGAGCCAATTTACGCGGTTGTGTTTTCCGTGCGGACGATCTGTTGAATGTTAAACGTTGATGAACGGACCAGACGGAAGGAGCACGCGCACAGGAGACATCTAATAAACAGCCGGAAAATGCTAAACAAGCTAAGTGTAGCATCGCGCTAACTAGCTGAAGCCGCTGTCAGACATGCAGTGAATTAAAGTGCACCGTTTCATTTTGCAGCCAATCGTTGTCTTCACGGAATAGCGACGCGTTTAGTTAGAATGCGTTGCTAGTTTTTATTTATTTATTTATTTTATTTTAGGCGTATATTTATGCTAAATGCACAATTGTTGCTGATTGTTTTAGCTGCTGCTAACTTTCTGTTTTGATACGGAACTCCGTTCATTCCAGCAGAACAACCATGAACATCATATAAACAATTCATGGAGGACAGAAAGTCAAAGTCAAAAGAACTGTGGGCCGAAAGGAAACAGGTCCAGGTACGTGTGTGGACATATCTGTAAAATATGGAAGTAAATATGTGTGTGTATGTGAAATGAATGATATCTTTTTGTTATTTTAGCAGATAAACATGGATTGATGGCGCCACATGGAGCTGATTTAAAAGCTCAGAGAGGGAAAACACTCCCATTATATACAGATCCGGAGGTAGCAGCACCTGATCTACTGAAGCATGATGTGAAGTTTACACGGTGCAAACATCAGCCTGCGGACTCTTCAAAGGATGATTCCTCTCCAAACGCCATCAGGTTGGAACTTCGTGGACCTGGACAACTGTGTGGCTATCGGACGATGTGGCAGGTACTCAGACAAAAGTCCAATCTTCGAGTGAAGAGAGATGATGTGATGAATGAGAGAGCACGCAGAAGGTTTCTAAGAAGAAGCTGCTACTCAATGGGAGCGAACTGTATGTGGCATGCAGATGGTTCTGATAAACTGGCTCTCTCAGGACGCATGGATGGATTTTTTCACCTAAAGTGCTGTGGCTCCAATGTGGACCGACAAATAACAAGAAGCCAACAGTGATCGCTGAGCATCTCCTCTCATGAGACTGAGGACTGATTGTGGCACGGAGAATGGCATTATGGCTGCCATTCAGTCTCCCCTACGCCTCCATCATGATGACTGCTGCTCTGGGCCGTCCAGCCACATGTATGGCTCATCCACGAATAAGCAGCGTGTTGAATCCTGGTGGGCCATATTTAGAAGGGGAAGGTAAGTGGCCTTCATGAAGTCATTTTATTATGACTGACCTTTCATTTGATTTTTATCTTTATGTTCTATCTCAGATTAACTCCTCTAAACATATATAATAATTGAGGCTGCGACTTTAACGCGTTCATTTCAATTCATTCATTACTAAGCCTTTAATTAATTAGATTTTAAAGGAGTCCCACTTTTACTAATAATATATATTTTCTTCTGATTCTATCCATTTCTATAGGTCTCAGTTCTGGATGGAGTTGTTTGCTGGATACTTCAACGGGAGCCATGAGCATCAGTGCCTTCTGAGATGTTGCTATGGTGATGTTGGATGAGTGTGTGAGACTGTGGAACAGTCACAGGATTCACACTTCCAGAACAGCATCATGTCCAATGAACTGTGCTGCTGACCACACAGGTAATATTGGTGATGGATGGATATTTCCATGTTTGTTTTATTTATTTATTTATTGCTTAAATGTAAATAAATAATATAAATGCTATTTATTGTATCTAACACAGATTTGGCTCCACAGACTGGATTTGAGATTGAACCAGCTGATTTGGATGCTGTTCCAGAGGCGAGCCTGTCAATAGCTCCATGTGGGGACTCAAACATGCAGGAGGACTTTGACTTTGTTATGGAGCACAAACAACTACAGAAGCCAGAGAACTGGGAGTCTGCAACAGAACTGTACATGAAGCTGAAAGAAACTGCTCAGCTGTGAGTCAGTGAGAAAGGGAATTTTCCCTTCCTGCATTATCAAGTGCTTACTCATTGGGGTTTCTGTCCTATTTCTATTAATTAATTAATTTATTTTTTAAATTAATTAATTTTTTTAATATACATGTCAAGAGCCATGAGATGACTGTGCTGTGATTTGGTATTAGACCAGTAACACAGAATTGAATCAAATATTGCCATGATTGAAAAACATGCAATTTTTCTGTTTTAAAAAAAACTCATAACCAATCTATCACAGATGCAATCAGAAGGAAATTAGGATTTTTTTTTTATTGTTTGTAAACATAACATTTGCATTCCCATTGTTTCATTTCTTCAGATGAACAGGTACCAGAATCATTTGGAAACATCACAAGGAAAAGTGAATGACAAACTATGAAATCTGATTTGGAGTGGTGGAACACTGCAGTCTGTCTGAACACCAAGTGTCACGGCTTCATTTTTCCTGAGTTTGAAATCAATTGATAAAAATTATCGCAAAGTAATGAGTCTTATATTTTTGTAAGTATGGAATACAAAACATCTTGAAATAATTTGTTTTGTCTAAAACTTAACGGTGAAAATCTTAACTGTGAGGGAAAAAAAACGCCTTTTCGGAGTCTGGTCTCGAGGGGTGATCCAGTTACCAATTACAAGTTACAGTTACAGTTACAAGTCACAGTGTGTGAATCTAGGAGTGCTAATTTCAATGTGTTTGAACATGTATTGGGAACTGGGAATGGAGAGTCATCCAGGAAATCTATTCTTGGCGATGGTTCCAATCCGGACGGGGGAGGTGAAGTCAGCCCAGCTACAAACATCAAAACATCCTCCAGAGACACAGCAGCCTGACCTTCTGCAAAGAAAAACCTTCAGTTACATCTTGGCAATGTATTTTCTCAACAAATCATAAAAAAAAAATAAAAAAAAAAATTGTGATTTACAAACCTTCACAATAAAAGACACAGTCCGCCCAGTAGCCCAAAGTTTGACTTTCTTTAAGTCTCCTGTTACTTCCTGATGGACTGAGGTCAGGTTTGAAGAGTCTCAAGTTCCAGACCAGTGAGTGTCTTTTCAGAGTGGCACAGGACAGGGGCCAGCAAAGTAGGCTGTTGCTGCAGTGCAGTCAGAAACTGAAGAGCTGAAAGACCATCTTTGAATCTAAAAAGTGACCACAAACATTGTTTCACATTTAAATGACCTAAAGAAACTTCACTGTTTTCTAAAATGACTATCCACCCAAACATATAGAAATGAGTAAAAATGGTTGTGTGTTGAACATTACTGATTTAAAGAAGACCTCTGTGTCTTGCTTTGCACTTGGCAGGGTAAATGTTTTTGAAAAATAGTTCAAGCAACAAAGCATGTCATGTGATATATAAAGTTAATGATCATTAACCATTAGTATTGTTTACATTTAACCCTGTTCATACCATTTGCATTGTACACCAAGAACTGATGTCCTTCTGGTCCATCAGAAATGGGCCGGTCTTTCAGATGTTTCATCAGTAGAGTTAAAAACTCTCGTCTCGGCCCACCTGTGTCAATTCCTTCTTCCAAAACAGCATCATCTGTGAATTTTACAGGTGTCACAGGTTTCAGAATATGTTGAACATCTTACAAATGCAAATATCTTTCCCATGTAATCAATAAAGTAAAATTAAGTGAGTTGTTTTTTTACTTACCCAGAGCAAGTCCTCCTGACTGGATTTGTTTCAGGTGGATCCAGATCCTCAGTGCCAGATATTACTGTCTGAAAAACAAATGAAAATGTCTGAAACAACACACTGAAAGCAAAGAACATCAGGCTGCCATAATCAGCAACAATCTTAATACCTGTCCAGGCTGAGCTGTGGATGAATCTCTGAAACATGATAAAATTGATAAACTGATGAACTTTATGATACAGAGTATAACAGAGCTTTGAGTAACATTTAGAGGTAGAGAGGAACCATAAGATTTATAAATAAGATAATTTTGTTATAAATTATATCACACGTATGATATTTTCTACCACATGTTCATCACAATCACATCAACAACTTAAAGACAAATGACTTCTTCTGTAAAAACTAATACCTACCCTTTATCTTTAGGTTTGCGTTTGGGAGAACTGTGTTTTTTTGGTTCAAAAACCTGAGAAGAAAAGCACACAATTGTCAGCAACTTTAAACAGCTTCCATTATTGTTCCCTCACCACATACAGTATATATCAATGGTGAAAGGTTATCAGGGTGTCTGATTGGAATAGTAAATGCCAAATAATCAAGACTTGGTTCTTAGACTTAATGCTTGAAACCAAATACATATCTATCAATAAATAAATAAAAACTGAATGAAAGTACAAAATGTAAAAATGAACGTACCACAGTGTCAGCTGCATTGAATTCAGCTGTGCTCCTCCATGTGATGACAACTTCAGAATCAGAGTCTGATGTATCAACCTCTGTAGTAAAAACAAACAATTCAACACATTATTAATTATGCTACATCAGAGTAAATAAATATGTAAAAATATTGAATGAAGAGATCCACAAACCTCCTCTAAAGTGTGTTTCTAGGCAAATGAAAAAAGTGCCTTTCCTATTTCCTTTTTATATTCTGCCAGTTTGAATGGGCTTTCTGACCCAGGCACATGGAGCACCTCTGAACAGTCTGGATACAAAAGAAGGTCTGCTCCTTCATCCATCTTCTTGTTAAATGTTCTCATTTCTTGGACAGCTTGCTTCAGTAGATCAGGTGCTGCTACCTCCGGATCTGTATATAATGGGAGTGTTTTCCCTCTCTGAGCTTTTAAATCAGCTCCATGTGGCGCCATCAATCCATGTTTATCTGCTAAAATAACAAAAAGATATCATTCATTTCACACACACACATATTTACTTCCATATTTTACAGATATATCCACACACGTACCTGGACCTGTTTCCTTTCGGCCCACAGTTCTTTTGACTTTGACTTTCTGTCCTCCATGAATTGTTTATATGATGTTCATGGTTGTTCTGCTGGAATGAACGGAGTTCCGTATCAAAACAGAAAGTTAGCAGCAGCTAAAACAATCAGCAACAATTGTGGATTTAGCATAACTGAAAGCCTAAAATAAAAAAAAAAAAGCAACACATACTAACTAAACGCGTTGCTATTCCGTGAAGACAACGATTGGCTGCAAAATGAAACGGTGCACTTTAATTCACTGCATGTCTGACAGCGGCTTCAGCTAGTTAGCGCGATGCTACACTTAGCTTGTTTAGCATTTTCCGGCTGTTTATTAGATGTCTCCTGTGCGCGTGCTCCTTCCGTCTGGTCCGTTCATCAACGTTAAACATTCTACAGATCGTCCGCACGGAAAACACAACCGCGTAAATTGGCTCAAGTTGTTTCCACAAAACGGCCAAAACATCATTTACTCCATGCTGCCATAAACTTTCACTACGCAAAGTTTTCCCGCCACACAAACCGATACAAACTTTTTGAGCTCACAGTCAATCTTCTTCTGGATCACTTCCGGCATTTGGTACATTCCCCTTCCGGAAGATTCTGTCGTTTGGAAATTTGTTTCGGGATTTGTACAAGTGTTCTGCCACTTGTAAATTAGTCTTTTATATATATATAAATTAATGTTGTCTGTGGTAAAAGTTTTTTTCTGATGTAATTTTATTTAATAAAATGTAAAAATGTTTCTCAACTTGTAAACTTGTTCCCCCTTTGTAATTTTGTTTTGCACTTACCGGCCACCGTAGTTTAGAGTTGGGGTGCACGCGCTTAACTACTCCGAGTTGATCTAACTAACTCAGATCTGCTGTTCTGTCTTTACATGAGACAGGCAGGAAGTTGGACTTTCTAAAGCAAAGAGAATCCGGTTGATTTTCAAAATAAAACTGCTGTCTGCTAGCGAGACGCCGCTGAGCAGAGAGAGTTAACTTCTGTCACTGAGCTAATTATAGTGTCCACTATACTAACGAGGAGCTGGACAGAGAAACATCACGTAATGTAACTTCACTTCCTTCGTGGAATAACTAAAGGAGAATAAAGTTATTTCCTCCCAGTTTCTATCCAGAATCATCATCAGCACAGCTTCTGTCAGGAACATCTGTTTGTTGCTGACAACATCTGGATTACAGATGACACATCAGACTGATATTATCTGTGTCATGGTGTTCAGAGATTTCAGCAGCTCACATCCAACACAGAGACTCTGAGCAGGCCCACCTGGTCTTAGACCCAGACCCAGACCCAGACCTAAATCCAAACCCAGGAGACAGAGGTTGAGTGAGTCAGTGAGGAAGAAGCTGCTCGTTCTCCTTCAACAGTTTGATCTGAGGAAAAGTCACTTCCTCTTTTCAGGAATTAACTTCTACCATCTGTCCACTAGATGGAGATAACTGAGCATCAACTTAAAAACCCTCCGTTCTTCCATGTGTGAACTATAATACCAGTGAATTAAACAAAGATCGTCCCTGGGTGGGCTCGAACCACCATCCTTTCAGTTAACAGCCGAACGCGCTGACCGATTGCGCCACAGAGACAAGTCGACCAGTTCCTGTTTCAGCCTGCTGTTGCAGCTATAATTATCCTAAATGTTGCTCCTTTTGTGTCTCACAGAGATCCTGCCTGTTTGGGAGAGCGTTACATTAAAGATTTAAAGGTCCCTGTTTCAATCCTGGGTTTCAGCAGCTGTTGTGGGTCCTTTTGTTCGCTCCCCCAAATGAGCTATTTCAGCACAGCACACAGTGGAAATGACTTCTCATTATTGCTTCCATGACCTGGAAGTGGAACTAAAGGTGTGTCCCTATCACCGGCCTTGATAATGATAACTGAGCACCAGTGAGTGCTCTCCTCCTCTTAGAGTCCGAACAACAGCACTCAGCTCTGTCATATTTTAAGGCTGTGCAGATTACAGAGATTCTCAAACATGCTGCGTCTCTCCCCAAATGGGAAGCTTGGTCCATTAAAAAAAACTAACCGTTGCTGGCAGGATTTGAACCTGCACGGGGAGTTCTAGTCCATCACATTAACCACTCGGCCACAACACCCACACGCAGGAAAGCTCCCGTGACTCAACATTTTCCAGCCTGGATAGTTTCCTCCTGCTCATTACTGAAACAAACCATCACTTCCTGTATTACAGCTTTTACCTGCAGTATCTGGATAAGAGGAACAGTAATTTAGTGGTTGGTGCTGTGTTTAGCAGAAGGAAATTTGGTGACTGACAGCTTCTCACAGAAGACAAACTTTGGTAAGAGTCATAACAGCGTGTGACATGTTCCAGTCGACACTGGTCATTGATTGGCTAATGAACACTCCCCACATACTGATCAACACACCCACCAGCAGAAACATCAGCAGCCATGATCACTGTGAGGACACAGATGAACTTATCTGGGATTTGAACCAGCACCTCTCACACCCTAAGCAAGAATCACACCCCTACCCCAATGAGCCATCAGCACCAGGACTTGTATGGCATTAAAATGATGCCATTTTAATGGAAAATGGTTGGAAAAAGACTTCAGACTGCATTCAAGTATATGGAGAGAACACAACACCAAGTTCTGAGGTGCTGCTTGTGGCCAGTATGGGGATTGACCCCATGACCTTGGCGTTATTAGCACCACGCTCTAACCAGCTGAGCTAACCGGCCTGTGGGAATATGCTTTTTTTTTTTTTTTTTTTTTTTTTTTTTTGGCTTATTTTTACAAATCATACTTAAATAATTACATCTACTATCGTTGCTCAAAGCTTTTGATCCAGTGAGACATTTCACTGCTTCCACCAAATGGAGCCAAATAAGACACAAAACTTATTGTGATGTGAGTCTGAAGAGCTGCTGCCTTTGATACATCACCTGATGATGTCACCTGATGATGTCACAGTACTCACAGAATGAAACTCTTCCTTTGAAGCTGCTTTGAAGAATTTCCAAAATCACATGTGATTTAGATGTAAACACAAAGGCTGCCCCACTGTCACCATTCAGAACAGCTGAGAAGATTATTGATCATTCATTGATTATTAATGATCAGCTCAGAACCAAACAGTGTATCTGAAGCACAGGAAAGAGTTCTGCTCCCCAAAAATCTGATCCCTCAATTACTGCTCCACTGGAGCTAGGTTTGGAGGTCTACCGGGTCCAGTTCTCTCCAGATGTCCCAAAACACACACTTCCCTTCCAGGTTTCTCATCTCCAGTATAATTCCCTCGATGGACTCTGGGAAAAAGAGTTGGAAGCTGTGCTGGGAGCTTTGCTGTGAGTGGTTGTTGTGGCCGAGTGGTTAAGGCGATGGACTAGAAATCCATTGGGGATTCCCCGCGCAGGTTCAAATCCTGCCAACAACGGTTAGTTGTTTTCACGGACCAAGTTTCACATGTTCCCAAGCATATTTGAGAATCTCTGTAATCTGCACAGCCTTAAAATATGACACAGCTGAGTGCTGTTGTGCGGACTCTAAGAGGATGAGAGCACTCACTGGTGATCAGTTACCATTTACCAGCAGGCATGGGGCACACCTTTAGTTCCACTTCTAGATCATGGAAGCAATAATAAGAAGTAACTGACATGATTTGAACACGCAACCTTCTGATCTAGAGTCAGACGCGCTACCATTGCGCCACAGATTCTTTTAATCAGTAGCCCGCAGGGCGGGGAAGTTGTCAGCGTCTCCACACCACTTTGGTGGTGTAAACTGATGTGAAAGCGCACATCGCTCTGCAGCTCTCAACAGCGGGTGCTGCCGTGAGCCCCGTCCCAAAGCCCTCATCTATTCAATCTATTTATGAAACATTTCAGAAGCCAAGCAGTCCAAGGTGCTGCATTCATTCTGCGGTCTCTTAGAGGGGTCGGTTTGAATCCCATCGCTACTAATTACCTCTATTCCTCTGAATTTAACCTGTTTACAACATCATGCCTGACTTAGTGGATTGGTTTTCATTGACAAGAACCAAACTGGCAGTGGTGAGATTCGAACCCAGGCCTCCGAAGAGACTGGAGCCTTAATCCAGCGCCTTGGACCGCTCGGCCACACTACCACTCTATGACTGTCTAAATTCATGCTGGATGTTCACCACCCACTTCTCCAAAGTCCAACAGTGAAGGTTTCAAATCCAGTTCCAGCTCAAAGTCAGATGTTGTAGAAAAAAAGTACTTCTGGGTTTTCATCAGCTGTAGGTTACAACGATCAATATTATAGATATGACAGACAGAGTTCTCAATGTTTTCCTGTTAATCAGTGCTGCTGAAAATCTAATGTAGTGTGTATAAATAGCACAGGATGGTTTTGATCCATCGACCTCTGGGTTATGGGCCCAGCACGCTTCCACTGCGCCACTCTGCTCACTATGTTCAGTTTGCAGCGTCCTCTGGAGTTTTGTGTAATTTTTAACCACCACATCCACTTTCTCTCTCTTCCACCTGCAGTCTATCTAATAACCACCAGGGGGCGGCTCCACTGGTTGGAAAATGAAGTCAGAGTGTGTTGTAGTCTATGGGGTTTCATACAGACAGAGAGGAGAGAGAGAAGAAATCAAGTTTTGAGAGGTTGCATGTGGCCAGTATTTGTGCTGCTTCGGTTTTATCGATGTTAGACATTTTAATTTCTGGTGATGAAGTCACACAGCCCCCCATGTTCTCAGAATGGACCCAAAGTGCAGTTGTCACCAAATTTATCAAACAGTAATGTCCGATGTCAGATGTCAGTAATGTAAGATGTTCAATCTTAAATAATTACATAGCCTATCGTAGCTCAAAGCTTTTGATCCAGTGAGACATTTATAAGCAGTTAGCTCCATTAGGCCACTGGGACAGATATTTAATATCTCCGAGAAGCGAGAATAGGTTAGGAAGGATACTAAATGTTGTAGTGTATGATCAATGCTCAGAAAACGTTTGACTACATTTTAAATGCCATAAATGTCCTGCTGTCAATGGCTCGTTGGTCTAGGGGTATGATTCTCGCTTCGGGTGCGAGAGGTCTGACTGGAACTTTTCCTGTTGCAGCCTGCTATTCCTGCTAGAATTATCCTAAATATCTGCCTTGAAGGACATCGTGAACTAGCAGACAATTGGTCACCTGCCAAGATAAAAATATATATAATCACGCTGTGCACGTGCAAATGAAGATCATTATATGCATCATAATCATGGACCAGTAAAGATGGTGACAGATAGAACATCATGTTATGTCAGCACCACAAAAGTAGTACAAAGAAGTACCAAGATGTACAGAGGATCTGAAAATATTGTAAAGTAAGTGGCTGACCATCATGTAACCCTCCTACCAAAGTTTGTCTCCTGTGAAAAGCAGTCAATCACCAATATCCCTTCTCCTCAGCACAGCATGAGCTACAAAACTACCATCGCTCTTGCTTCAGTTGCCAAGATACCACAACTAACAACCAGACAGCAAACCTCACACAGCTCCACAGTGTAACAGTTCACACCGCTAATGACTGCAAGTCAACAGACGGGCTCGTCCGGGATTTGAACCTGGGACCTCTCGCACCCTAAGCGAGAATCATACCCCTAGACCAACGAGCCATGTTGACTGCAGAGTTCATGACAAAAAAGTGGGAGGAGTCTTTCATCCCTTTGATGTTAGAACCTTTGTGACATCACAGAATCAGCATCTCCTTTGATGGTTACTGATGGAACATTTGTGGCGTTTTTTTTTTTTTTTTTCATTATTTACACACAGCACATTCAGGACATTAATGTGACAATTTGTTTTTTTATGCTAAAGAAACTTTGGTAAGAGTCATGATGGTCAGCCACGTACGTTGGGGGTATTTTCAGATCCAAAATACATCCCTGTACATCAGAGTGGTGCTGCTACGGAGTGTTGCATCAGTGGCCACCATCACTTCAAGTAACCCAAATGGGAAAGATCCTTATTGACAGCATTGTTGCGCTTTGCTACATCTGAACTAAAGATACAAATAAAATAATCTAAATTGGCTTTTATTTTGAAATGCTTGTATGGTGCGACTGCTCTTGTTCTTTCTTCAGCTCAAAGCATCAAGGAGTTGAAACGCAGCATAATGATAAAAATAAACAGTCTGTATTTTTTGGGAATTTTTAGTTCTGTCTCTGCATCAACACCATGAACCACAAAATTATCATTGCAATCTCTGGACAAGAGAAACAGTAATTTTGTGGTTGTTGCTGATCCACTGACCTCCTTGACCTTTGCCATGAATCCATACAAAAAAACCAAAGACTTGTTGTGTTTAGTTCACTTGTTGCTGTATCTCCAAAGAGCTAAAGTCTTGTGGAGAATGTGGGCATCGATCCCACTACCTCTCACATGCTAAGCGAGCACTCTACCATTTGAGCTAATTCCCCTTCCATGCTAGCATGCAAGCTAAGCTTTGAGAAAAGGCCGCTTTAACAACATCAACAGGTTTCAAAGCTTTTTCGACAGAGTTCAAAATAATTCATTTGCCACTCATGTGCATGAATTCACATGCACACACACACACACACAACTTCATGTTGTTGTCCTTTGTACAGCACAAATTTACTTTGAGATAGTGTTGTGTTGCCTTTGTGCAAAATTACTGCCCGTAATAGGACAAATTTTCATTGTGTGCTGAAGATCCCTCAGCCTAAGTATCCACTAAGTCATGACATAGCTCACTTGGGAGAGTGTTAGACTGAAGATGGAAAGACCCCTGGTTTTTGGCATCAGAGGTCTCTTCTGGATCTGTGGGTTCAAATCCTCTGTGCTGTGATTGTTTTGCTTTAAATCACATCTGTCCTCATTCAACTGATTCATCAATTAAATGTTGGTAGAAACTGTTGGTTTGTTTGGCACCTTTACATTTCCTAAATAGCTTTTTATCTCTCATTAATTAAAAAAGACAGTCTTCTAAAGGACACACCACAGGTACTAAAATCCAGGATTGAACCAGAGACTCTACCAACTGAGCTGTTTCCGCACAGCACACAGTGGAAATGACTTCTCATAGTTGCTTCAATGGCCTGGAAGTGGAACTGGAAGTGGTGAGAGGCACCAACTCACCACCTTCAGATAATGAGACTGACGCGCTGCCTGCTGCACCAACGAGGCCTGGAACCCAGAGTAAGTAAAAGAGTGAGATGGAGGAGAGCTGTCAGTGTTTCAGTATAAACATACATCATACAGCCCTGACCACTGTTGTATCCAGGCAGTGCTGACTGCTGCTTTTCATGGAGAGCAGAGTTTTACATTCCAGAAAATTGAACCCAGGCCTCCCGCCTGGCAGGTGAGAATTCTACAGATGAACCACCAATGATGACTGACCACCACTACACCATCAAAAGCCTTGAACACTTGTTGATGCATTTTAGAAACATGACAGCTAACCCTAACCTGATCACAGAGAGTCTCTTGAATGGCTCTTTAATATGAACGATGGGAACCAAGTCAAACTTTCAGGCCCCCCTCCTTTTTTTATTAGTGCCTCTGGTCCCTTTGTGCCATCAAATAAAATTTTGAAAAGGATAACAAAAGTAAGACACAAAAGGTGAACTGTGATGGCAGAAATCATGGTGTGAACACACAGAACAGTCTGTCTTTTCTGGACATGTTTGGTGTGTAGCACAACACAACTACACAGCTCAGCTACTTGTTGACTGACAAAAACAACAGCAAGCCATATCTGAGGCTCTAACTCAGATATTCTAGTTATTCCTTTGTGCATAAATGATTTACTTTGGGGTTGTCCTGCTCAGAAATTCAGTAAAAATGATGATTTGCTATTTTAAATTTGTACAGATCAGCCACAACAACACAACCCTAATCCCTAATCACTGCAGTTAGCTGTCCTCTCACCATATGCTAACGGTCCTCATGAATTTAAGAGGATCGTTGTCTGTTCCTGATGGACTAAATGTGTTCTTCATTACAAACCATTACCAAGACCATTGAAACCGCCCGAACAAAGTAGACAGGGAGCTGTGGGAGTGGTTTCATTCAGGTAGAAGATAAATTCAGGTAAAAGCCTGAAAGGGAGTCCATTGGAACGATGACACAACTGGAAAGTTGCTGCAAAGACTCTTGAGGAGAAGATCCTAAGTGAGGTAAAAATTAAAGCTTAATGTGACTTAATCAATTCAATTGCTCTCTTTTTCCACTTTCAGTGTTAATTGACAAAAACAACAATAAGTCTTGGAGCCATGTTTTCTTCAGATCTAACTCGGATCACTCCAATCAGAGACACTGATGAAGTCTTTGTGCATAAGTGCTTCTCTTTGGGGTTGTCCTGGTTGGAAATTGGACAAAAAAAATGAGGAATGCTATTCTGTCTTTTATTCAATCACCAGGACAACAAGTTTTATAATTTTATCAATTGGGGGTTGAGAAAGTAGTCTGAAAGTCACAAAAGTTACCTTAACTTGAGCACTGACTTGACTGTTGAATTCAGTAAGTGCTACTTGTTGGAGCAGTGCTGACTGACAAAGACAACAACTTCTTCTTAGAATGCAACAATGATCATTTCAAATAAAAAGACGGAAGACTTCCTGTTGTACAAGTGCTTCTCTTTGGGGTTGTCCTGGATGGAATTTGGACAAAAATTAATACATTTCGTCAGATCAGCTGAATTAATGCATTTGTCACCAACGTTTCCCCAACTGAAGCACAGACTTCTGTTCTGAGAGCAGTAAGTGCTATTTGTTGGGGTAGTGTTGGTGATTTCAGAGGTCAATCACAAGTCAGCAAGTTTTATCAATGATATGGAGGGTGGAGGGTTAAGAAAGTAGTTAGAAAGTCACAAATGTTACCTTAAAGGGCATATTGCAGGTTAATGACCACATTGAATCAATGTTTAAAAAAATAATATAGGAAATGTTTTGATAAAGTGTCTCATACTGATAATATCCGTATATTCGCTCCACACAAACAGGACTGACGGTCTTTTGTCCCTCAGCTGAAAGGTGAACAAGGTAAAATGTCCACAGCAGAAGTCCTGTGGGGTTTTGTCACCGACAGACTCGCCGCCGCCTCCCGGGAGATCTTAGCGACCGTGGACAGAATGGTAGCCGGATATGAGGAGGAGGCTTCGGGCTTCAGGCAGGAGATCGACCGGCAGAGGAGCCAGCTGGAGCTGCTGCAGTCCCGAGTCCTGATCCACAAAACGGGTCGGTTGTTTTTATGAGTGAGAAAGGCTGAGGACTGTATTTGGCAGATGTAGAATGAAGCAGCTGGAGGAATTACTGTGTTCATATTGTAGCTAATAAAGAGGATTCATTATTGAATCGTTTCCTCCAGATGTTCAGCAGCTGATGGTGAAAAAAGAGGTTCCTCCTGGGTTCACCTCCAGTCCGGATCCGGAGGATTCAGAGAGTCCAGTCCTTAAACAGGAACAGGAGGAGGACCAGGTACCAGGACTGGAGGAGACCAGGAACCCTGTGAGGCCGTTTCAGGTGAAGAGTGAGGATGAAGAGATGAATGAACCGGCCAGGAGCTGTGATCCACAGAGTCCTCTTCAACCAGATCCAGATCCAGAGGAAGAGGTCTCAGACTCCTCTGATACTGAAATCAGTGAGAATGATTCTGATGAAACCAGAGTGGCCCAGTTAGATGTGAAAATAGATGAAGGTGACGTAAATGTTAGAAGATGTGCCAGCAATGAAAACTCATTCAGCTGCCCTGAGCGTGGGAAAATGTTTAAAAAAACGTTTTTTCTTCAGACTCATATGAAGACCCACACAGGGGAGAAACATCACCGTTGTGATGTTTGCGGGAAAAGTTTTTTGTGGAAGGGCAATCTTAATTTTCACATGCAAGTTCACGCAGAAGAGAGACAGTTTGGCTGCTCATTTTGTGGCAAAAGATTTAAGCGACAATATGATCTTAAATTACACACGATAGTCCACACAGGAGAGAAACCCTTCAGCTGTGATGTTTGTGGGAGAATTTTTGAACTAAAGGTAGGCCTTAAAAAACACATGACAGTCCATACAGAGGAGAAATCCTTCAGCTGTGATGTTTGTGGGAAAACATTTAAACTAAGGCGAACCCTGAAATCACACATGGCAGTCCACACAGAAGAGAGACCCTTCAGCTGTGATGTTTGCGGGAAAACATTTAAACTAAAGAAAAACATTAAACCACACATGAAGGTCCATAGAGAAGAGAAACCCTTCAGCTGTGATGTTTGTGGGAAAACATTTAAAGAAAAGGGAATACTTAAAATACACATGAAGGTCCATACAGAGGAAAAACCCTTCAGCTGTGATGTTTGTGGGAAAAGATTTAAACTAAAGAAAAACATTAAACAACATATGAAGGTCCATACAGAAGAGAAACACTTCAGCTGTGATGTTTTTGGGAAAACATTTAAATGAAATAAAAGCCTTAAATTACACATGGAGATCCATACAGAAGAGAAACCGTTTGGTTGTGACGACTGTAAAGAAAAAGACCAAAGTTTCTGACTGCAGGATCTTTGCGGGTTGACCAAAAGTAAACTGTAACTTGATTGGTCTTTGTTTTTTTTTTTTTTGCTTTGCTTTGTTGTTTTTTTGTCCTCGCTCATTTGTGTTTGGGTCAGTGACCTATATACCAGAAAAAAGTAAAAGGAATTGAATTTGTGTATTATTTTCTAAATCATCACTCAATGTGAGACCTATGCTGTTGGTCTTACAACATATTTTCTACGTATTGTGATGTTCTTTGCAATAAAATTCTAAAAATATTTGTGACTTTTGCTGATGATATTTTCTATGTATCCTGTGAAAGCAGGAAACAGGAACTCCCTCAAAAAAATAAAAAATCAATCAATAAATAAAATAAAATTCAGCACAATGATCACAGGAGGGATTTGTTTTTCATTTTTTCTTTATTTGGCTGTATCTTTTATTTTCTCGCCGATGAGACAGGCAGGAAGTCGGGCTTTCAAAATGCAAGAGAATCCAGTTGGTTTTCAAAACAAAACTGCTGGCAGCGAGCGCGACGAATATGATTAGTCAGATCCAGAGAGAGTTAATTTCTATCACTCTGGTTAATGAGCTATTGAACTAAAATGAGCTAAAAATGCACTTGCTCTCCCCGTCGGGGAATCGAACCCCAGTCTTCCACGTGAGAAGTGGAGATACTGTCCACTATACTAACTAAGAGCAAGAAAGAGGAACATTATGTGGTGTGTGACTTTTGTGAAACCGCCATATGAAACCCCATAGACTTCAATACACACTGACTTCATTTACAACAATAACACAAAGTTACAGTGATCAGTCCAGGTACATTTCTGTGCGTCTTTGTGCGCATGCGCTCATCCATTTGAAGCGAACGTGAGAGTGACGTATGCATCTGTGTCACATGGGAGATCAATGAAAGACAGGAAATGCCTTTGATCTCCAGTGACGTCACACAGTCTCGTTGTGGAGTTATTAGTTGTTGATATTGTTTTGAAAAATCTGCATCAGTGAAACATTCATTCATACACAAGGACATCACGTATAATGTTGGAATAGAAAATCACATTTTTTCTGTGTGTGCTCCTGAGAAAGAGGCTCAAATCCAAATCCCAGGAGACAGAAGTTGAGTGAGTCAGTGAGGAAGAAGCTGCTCGTTCTCCTTCAACAGTTTGATCTGAGGAAAAGTCACTTCCTCAGATCATATGTACGGTAAAAAATTGCTGAATGTGACTTCTATTCTCTTTGCTCTTTTTCCCCTTTCAGTGTTAATTTACAAAAACAACATTAATTCTTGGAGCCATGTCTTCTTCAGATCTAACTCGGATCACTCCAATCAGAGACACTGATGGATTCTTGTGCATAAGGTCTTCTCTCTCTTTGTGAGATCAGTTAATTCATGAATCAACATTTCCCGAACTGAAGCACAGACTTGTGCTGTGAGAGCAGTAAGTGCTATTAGTTGGGGTAATGTTGGTGATTTCAAATCAGCAAGTTTTATCAATGGTCGGGATGTGGGGATTAAGAACATCTGAACGTCACAAATGTTGCCTTAACCTGAGCACTGACTTTTTAATAATCACAAGTTAGTGGTTGGGACTAGAACCTCAGTTCCTTTAACAGTCTTGATGACCTGCAGTATCAGCCCCTGGCTGGGAAATGGCTGATTGTCCAACAAGCCAAGTTGGAATGATTAATCGAATTTCATTTGAATTACGCACTCATCAGAAGCCTGAGTAGCTCAGTCGGTAGAGCATCAGACTTTTAATCTGAGGGTCCAGGGTTCAAGTCCCTGTTCAGGCGATGCATCTTCTTCCCTTCAGTGGTTCACATTATAGTCACGGCTGTTAGGCACAAACAGGAGGGGATCATCGGCATCGCAGTGAAAAGTAGTTCCAGTTCTGTTGTTGCTTCTGTCGGCAGAACTCAAAGGTATCTGGCATGACTACGTTTGTGTTTTGAGCTTCATTAACAGTGTGCCACTCTATGGTGGAGGTCATGACTAAAAAGTGGGAGGAGTCTTTGATCTCTTTGATGTCATTAGAACCTTTGTGACATCACAGAATCAGCATCTCCTTTGATGGTTACTGATGGAACAGGAAAAGGTCAGATCCTGATATCATCTTGTGAATCCACAAGTATGCCTTTCTTTGTTTGTGTACCAACAGCCTGAGCTCTGGTTCTGACTTTGTTTTTATGAACCTCATTATTTACACACAGCACATTCAGGACGTTAATGTGACAGTTTATTATATGCTAAAGAAACCTTGTTCAGACTCATGATGGTCAGCCACGTATGTTGGGGGTATTTTCAGATCCAAAATACATCCCTGTACATCAGAGTGGTGCTGTGGCTTAGTTGGTCAAAGCGACTGTCTAGTAAACAGGAGATCCTGGGTTCAGTGTCTCATTGATAAAGTTTAAGATTGTTGAGTTAAATTCATATAAGTTTCATTAAAAGGACACAGCACTCTCTCTGACCAGTCACTTAACTGCACAGTCTTCATGTCTCCCAGCAGTTCCTTGTTGCTAAAGTCAGATGTTGTAGAAAGAAAGGACTTTTGGGTTTTCATCAGCTGTAGGTTACAACGATCAATATTATAGATATGACAGACAGAGTTCTCGATGTTTTCCTGTTAATCAGTGCTGCTGAAAATCTCATGTAATGTGTATAAATAGCAGAGGATGGTTTCGATCCATTGACCTCTGGGTTATGGGCCCAGCACGCTTCTGCTGCGCCACTCTGTTCATAACATTCAGGTTGCCGTGTCCTCTGGAGTTTTGTGTAATTTTTAACCACCACATCCACTTTCTCTCTCTTCCACCTGCAGTCTATCTAATAACCACCAGGGGGCGGCTCCACTGGTTGGAAAATGAAGTCAGAGTGTGTTGAAGTCTATGGGGTTTCATACAGACAGAGAGGAGAGAGAGAAGAAATCAAGTTTCGAGAGGTTGCATGTGGCCATTATGGGGCTTGAACCCACAAACTTGGCGTAAACTGAATATAACTGGCCAGTAACCAGGGTCATGGACAGGCCAACCACTGTCCATGACTTGTTCTTAGAATGTGTTAAACAACGTGTGTGAGTGTTGTTGTGGGTGTGTATCTACTGTAACAGACCGACTGTAGCTGAATAGATAGAACGGTTTCATCCTCCTCCTGGTCTGTAGACCAGTTCTATAAATGTTATCTTATTCTGGACCTTCAAGGACACACACTGTGTAACAGGAGCTCAGTGGACAGGTGAAAAACAGAAACTTAGGTTCAGTGGAAAAGTACAGAGTAAGGATACATGCTGTCTTTAAACAGAGCCAACTGTAACACTGTCATATTTTAATTTTGTGCAGATTACAGAGATTCTCCAACATCCTCTGTAGCTCCCCAACCGGGAAACTTGGTTTCATATTATTTTTCATTTGATGTCTAAAATATTTCCTTCAGTTCTGAGTTCCTGGCAAGAAGCTAAATATGGAGAGGACGACCCACAAGAAGTGGAGCAGAGCATTGGTGGAGGAAGAGCAGGGAGCAGGTTTTCAGCTTCTGTTTAGTTTGATTGATAGTTTTTTTCAAACAAAATGGCCACACTCCCATAGGACTACATTATAGCTCTCTTCCGCTCAGCTCAGCAGGCTGACATAAAACACGTGACCACCCCGCAGTGAGATCAGGGAGTGTCGGGACTCTTCTCTCTCTGGGACACTGGATCTGTCTGTCTGTATCATGTCAGAAACTCTGAAACACTCTGAATTCTTTAAAACACATTGGATTTAATTCTCTTCATTCTGTGACATAATCAGGTGATATATCAAAGGCAGCAGCTCTTGAGACTCACACATCACTTCAAACCTTTGAGAAAGATCTAAGATCTGGACTAAAGCAACCACAGACGAAGACGGGATTCCAACCCATGCGTGCAGAGCACAATGGATTAGCAGTCCATCGCCTTAACCACTCAGCCACCTTGTCCCCAAATCCCACCACTGCCAGTTTGTCTCTTGTCAAGGAAAACTAATCAGCTAATTCGGGCATTTTTTGTCTCCCTGTGAACAAAAGGTCAAATTCTCTCCAGATATCTTGGCTGGAAAATGCTGAGTAATGCTGGCATTGGTGTGCGTGGTTGTTGTGGCCGAGTGGTTCAGGCGATGGACTTAACCAAATCCTGACAACAACGGTCTGTTGTTGTCACAACACGTTCCGGTTTCATGCTTCTTTGTTTTACCGCCACAGTCCTGATCATATTGGAACTGTTGGAGTTACTGCCTTCACTCCTGACGTCCAGCACAAGAATCATGCTACGTGTTATGACACTAAATAAATGACACTTCCTGTCTGAATACCCAAAGAACAACTCCAATCTCCTCCTTAAAGTTGCATCCTCATTCTGATCACCTGGCTCTAAATGCAAACTAAATGCTGTAAATTCGCCACTCATGAGTCTTGAAACAACCTTCTGTCTTCCTGCAGCACCTGTAATAAATATTCACCAGAGCTCAGGTAAGAACTCTACAATCGTCTTTTCTCTTTCTGCACCACAGGGAGCCACAGGCTTTAGTGTTTTCAGTCCTAACCCTTGATTGTCAAGCAATCATATTCCCATTTTATGCAGATTTTTCATGCACAACACACACACACAACAATCTTGAATTGTTTAATTAAATCTAAAACTTTTATGAGTGACAGATTACACCATGGACCGTACAATTTTTTATTGTATTTGTATTTATACTTTTATCATTTAATATGTTTTGCTGCGTTTCAACGCTTTAAGCTAAAGAAAGAACAAGAGCATTTCAAAATAAAAGCCAATTTATATTAGTTTATTTGTATCTTTAGCTCAGATGTCGCAAAGCGCAACAATGCTGTCAATAAGGAACTTTCCTATTTGGGTTACTTGAAACATTTGGTGCAGTAGGCAGCAAGTCAGTCTCATAATTTGAAGGTTGTGAATTCGAGCCTTATACGGGGCACAGCTTTAGTTAATAATGAGAATTTAGTGGTTGGGACTAGAACCTCAGTTCCTTTAACATGCTTCGATGATATATTAGACTTCTATGAACCATTTCACCGCTCTGCATAGACAAGTATAAAGAATGACACAACAGGTGTCATCTCACTACTTTCCAGTTTAAATGCACAACAGCAGCATCCAGCTTCTCTGTCAGAGAGTTGTGAAGTTCTGTCTCTGCATCAACACCATGAACCACAAAATTATCATTGCAATCTCTGGACAAGAGAAACAGTAATTTATGTGGTTTTTGCTGATCCACTGACCTCCTTGACCTCCTTCATTTTGTAACCTCTGCCATGAATCCATACAAAAAAAAAACGAAGACTTGCTGTGTTTAGTTCACTTGTTGCTGTATCTCCGAAGAGCTAAAGTCTTGTGGAGAATGTGGGCATCGATCCCACTACCTCTCACATACTAAGCTAGCAGTCTACCATTTGAGCTAATTCCCCTGCCATTCTAGCATTCAAGCTAAGCTTTGAGAAAAGGCCGCTTTAACAACATCAACAGGTTTCAAAGCTTTTTCGAGAGAGTTCAAAATAATTCAATTTTTCAATCATCTGTATTTTTCAGTAAAAACACTTTCCCTGACTGGGAATCAAACCCTGGCCGCGGCAGTGAGAGCGCCGAATCCTAGCCACTAGACCACCAGGGAGCGGGTAGACAAAATACCTTTGTCCCAAAACCTTACAGCAATAGAGGTGAAAGAAAATCTGTCATTTCAAACAGTGAAGGTTCCAATGTGAAACCTTAACCTGTAGACAACCTGTTTTGTCCACTCCACACGTGTGAGCAAGTGCAAACTGAGCCTCCATGTGATCTTATCAGATCGTGGTCATTGTGTATTGGAATGACTGGACTCACTTTGATGGACAAATTTTTCAGCTTCTGTCGTCAGAATGGCTGAGCGTTCTAAGGTGCTGCGTTCAGGTCGCAGTCTCCCCTGGAGACTCCGGGACAAGTATCAAACATGATGAGGAGGCCGAGTGATTAAGTTACGTCAAGTACATATAGAGCAGGTCTAGACCAAACTCTTATTAAAATTATTTTGAGAGCCGTGGTGAGGAGGGGTTCCAGGTCAGTATCTGGAGGATTTTGCAGATGATGTGCTCCTTTCAGCACCATCAGCCTGAGAACGACAGCACTCATTGGATCGGTTCACAGCTGAGTGTGAAGCAGCAGTGGAGCAGTGGAAGAGTGCTGGGCCCAAAACCCACCTCTGCTGAGGCACTGATGCAAATAACAAACTACATTCTAGAACTCTGGTTGACTGTGATGTTTCTCATTTCAGCCCACCTGGTGTTGGTATCGTCTTTCACTGGCTTCTATAACTTTTATTCACAGGGAGACAAAAAAATGCCCGAATTAGCTGATTAGTTTTCATTGACAAGAAACAAACTGGCAGTGGTGGGATTCAAACCCACGCCTCCGAAGAGACTGGAGCCTTAATCCAGCGCCTTGGACCGCTCGGCCACACTACCCTGTGAACAGAAGCTAAGGAAGCCATTTTGCAAGATAAAAATATATATAATCTTGCTGTGCATGTGCAAATGAAGAGTCATGATAGTCAGCCACGTACGTTGGGGGTATTTTCAGATCCAAAATACATCCCTGTACATCAGAGTGGTGCTGCTACGGAGTGTTGCATCAGTGGCCACCATCACTTCAAATAACCCAAATGGGAAAGATCCTTATTGACAGAATTGTTGCGCTTTGCTACATCTGAACTAAAGATACAAATAAAATAATCTAAATTGGCTTTTATTTTGAAATGTTTGTATGGTGCAACTGCTCTTGTTCTTTCTGCAGCTCAAAGTATCAAGGAGTTGAAACGCAGCATAATGATAAAAATAAACAGTCTGTATTTTTGGGAATTTTTAGGATAATTTTTTGCAGCTTTAGCAGCTCGGCTAGCTCAGTCGGTAGCGCATGAGACTCTTAAACTCAGGGTCGTGGGTGAGCCCCACGTTGAGAGATAAGTAGTTTATTTTTTTTAGACCCAAACTTACCCAGCAGAACACTGCCTGGTTATGAGCAGGTTAAAAAGTGCTGGGCCCAAAACCCACCTCTGCTGAGGCACTGATGCAAATAACAAACTACATTCTACATTGATCAACTTACTGATCACTGACACTACATGTTGATGTTACGGCAGTTGCACTGCCCCTTTCCTCTACTTTGGTTTCACCAGAGCCATTAAATATGGTATAACCTGAAATACATACTTCCCAACCACGAAGGGACTCGAACCCTCAGACGCCTTGTCCATTAGGCCACGTGGTCACCGGGCCATGTTAAAATAAATAGCTCAGCTGGGAGAGCGTTAGACTGAAGATCTAAAGGTCCCTGGTTCAATCCCGGGTTTCGGCATCGGAGGTTGTACCTGAGTGAGGTTCAAGCTCAGGTTTCTTTGACCTACATTTCCAATTTTCTCCCTCCTCTTTCAACCACACCATGAAATATTGTGAGGTTGGATGCGTCACGCTGACTGGTTGTGTGTCCAAAAGGCTGTCAAACACATCTTTCTTCCATTTTCTCCTCCAAACATTTGTACACAGTTTTGAGATTTCCCATAATGTCATATGTGTGTCATTTTTGCAGTGAAGTATTTCATTAAATGTAAAACTGTTATAAACGGAGTGTTGCATCAGTGGCCACCATCACTTCAAGTAACCCAAATGGGAAAGATCCTTATTGACAGCATTGTTGCGCTTTGCTACATCTGAGCTAAAGATACAA
Organism: Echeneis naucrates; assembly: GCF_900963305.1. NCBI lineage: Eukaryota > Metazoa > Chordata > Actinopteri > Carangiformes > Echeneidae > Echeneis > Echeneis naucrates. Next base: position 568,066 of record NC_042512.1, read on the forward strand.
ATAAAATAATCTAAACCGGCTTTTATTTTGAAATGATTTTTGGCGATTTTTTTGGAGGATGCTTTGCTTTTTAAGCAGCCCGGCTAGCTCAGTCGGTAGAGCATGAGACTCTTAATCTCAGGGTCGTGGGTTCGAGCCCCACGTTGGGCGATAAGCAGTTTTTTTTTTTTAGACCCAAAGTTACATTTCCAATATTCTGCCTCGTCTTTCAACCACAACCACATGAAATATTGTGAGGTTGAATGCTGCACACTGACTGGTTGTGTGTCCAAATGGCTTCAAAGACATCTTTCTGCCATTCACCCCTCCAAACCTTTGGACACAGCTTTGAGCTTTCTCACAGGTGTCATTATTTCAGTGAAGATGTATGTATGGATGTATTCCCCCTGAATCCTGCGATTCACAGCTTCCACCAAATGGAGCCAAATAAGACACAAAACTTATTGTGATGTGAGTCGGAAGAGCTGCTGCCTTTGATACATCACCTGATGATGTCACAGTACTCACAGAATGAAACTCTTCCTTTGAAGCTGCTTCAAAGAATTTCCAAAATCACATGTGATTCAGATGTAAACACAAAGGCTGCCCCACTGTCACCATTCAGAGCAGCTGAGAAGATTATTGATCATTCATTAATGATCAGCTGAGAACCAAACAGTGTATCTGAAGCACAGGAAAGAGTTCTGCTCTCCAACACTGATCCCTCAAACACCACTCTACTGGAGCCCATGACATGTCCCTCCTGACAATGTGCTTCATTATCAACAATGGAGATGCCGGAGATTGAACCCAGGGCCTCATACATGCAAAGCATGCGCTCTACCACTGAGCTACGTGTGATGTGGTAACTTTAGCAGTTTTAGCAGCTTTAGCTAACCAGACAGCTTCTGAGCTCCTGCAAAAGCTAAAACACCAATTTCCCCTCTCCGCAGCACAGCATGAGCCACAAAGTTACTGTTGCTTCACTTTACAAGATACAACAAATAACACAACCAGCCAACCTCACACAGCTCCATATCATAAGAGTTAGCTCTCCTGACGACTGCAAGGCAACAAACTTAAGTTTCCAATGAGGACTCTGCTCACCATGTCTATTCAACGTGCTGCAGCTGTCACATTCATGCAGCTTCTGTAGAAACAGTTTATTCCATCAGAGCCATCAAATCCAGCATACCATGCAGGGGATGTAGCTCAGTGATAGAGCGCATAAACATAAATGAACAGAACATACCTCACTCAAAAACGGCACACTGGTTCTAATGACATCAACGAGATCAAAGACTCCTCCCACTTTTTTCTCATGACCTCCACCATAGAGTGCTGACTGCTGCAATAATGCTGCCTTTAATAGAAGTTTAGGAACATTTGATGAAAGGGTTAGGGTAGATTGGAAATGTCTGTTTATTGTTTATCACTTGTTAGGATCCCCGTTAGCTGTCACTGAGGCAGCAGCTACTCTTCCTGGGGTCCAAATGAAAATGCACATCTGCAGTCAAACAGGTTCAGGTAGATGCAGAGTCCTACATTAAAACAAACCACAACAACAACCTCAGCTGCAGTATACACATTACACTTCCATTACCAGATCCTCTGCATATACATGAATGTTGCAGTGCTGCTGTGGCTTAGCTGGTCAAAGCACCTGTCTTGTAAGAGACATGATGGTCAGCTACTTATGTTGGAATATTTTAAGATCCTCTGTACATTTCTGTGCATCAGAGTGGTGCTGTGGCTTAGTTGGTCAAAGCGCCTGTCTAGTAAACAGGAGATCCTGGGTTCAAATCCCAGCAGCACCTATTTTAAGGTTGTTGAGATAAACTCATGTAACTTCTTCTGCAGGAGTTCCATTAAAACTCTCTGACCAATCAGGTAACTGCAGAGTCTTCATGTCTCCCTTTGGAACATCCTGACGTTTTGTGGAAGAGATTAAACCAAACCAGATACTATCCAACAAAAACAGCTGAGGACAGTGCTGTGGACTTGAGCCGGTAACAGGCTGAATGATTTCACAGCCAATGCTGTCAGCTGGTTAGATTTGTAAAAATAAGCCAAAAAAATGCTTTCACACAGGCCGGTTAGCTCAGCTGGTTAGACCGTGGTGCTAATAACGCCAAGGTCATGGGTTCAATCCCCATACTGGCCCAAGCAGCATCTCAGAACTTGGTGTTGTTGTTGTTATACTTCAATGCAGTCTAAAGTCTTTTTCCAACCAGTGGAACTGCCCCCTGGTGGTCATTAGAAGTGCAGCCTAACTTATCAGATACAACAATAACACAAAGTTACAATGATCAGAGCAAAGACTGCATATTGATCATTTCCTTTGTAACAGTTTAGTGATTAGTTTCCAGCTGGCATTGTGCACCATGCAGGGGATGTAGCTCAGTGGTAGAGTGCATGCTTTGCATGTATGAGGCCCTGCGTTCAATCCCCGTCATCTTCAGCGTTGATAATGAAGCACATGAAGTACTTATCTTGTGCAACACCCTGATCTCTCAACTATCCACTCAGCTTGGAGCAATTTATCCTGTGTGAACACAAGTGTACATGTGATGACAAAACAGCAGCCATTGAAGTCCACTTAAAGGCAAACTCCTAATGTTTTGGCCTCTTTTTTTAAACTCACGTCAAAACATCATAATGAAGTTACGTCAAGTACATATAGAGCAGGTCTAGACCAAACTCTTATTAAAATAATTTTGACTTTTATTTTGAGAGCAGGAAGAAGGATATCCAATCATCTCATCTGCCACACCATACAGGGGATGTAGCTCAGTGGTAGAATGTGTGCTTTCCATGTATGAGTCCTTTGGTGCAATCCCCAGCATTGCTAAACAAGCACAGGAAGTACTTATTTGTACTAACATGGGTGTCATTCCCATTCTGAAGTGTCCAAGGTGCCTGATTAAGGCTCCACTCTCTTCGGAGGCGTGGGTTTGAATCCCACCACTGCCAGTTGCCTCCATTCCTTTGGATCCTGCATACAACATCAGTTGAGTGTGACGACTGAGTTCTCAGTTTAACACATGATGGATTCTAGGTCTCCCACATGAATACCTTTTATACCATGCATGCCGAAATGAGAGATAAAAAGCTTGTAGGAAATGCCAAAGGTGCCACAGTTTCTACTAACAGTTGATTGAGGAATCAGAGGAATTGAAAACTGAATCACATCAGTGGAGGTGCGGTGATTTTCTGTTTGGTGAGCAGCCCTGTGAGCAGCTAAGCCACAGAACATCTTTATGACATTCTACAGCTACGATCAAACGGCTTGTTGGGGAAATCCTTTCACTGTTTCACTCAAGTCCACAGCACTCTGCTCAGTTTTTTAGCTTTCAGCTGATCAGTAGCTGTGGATGGACCTGGTATCTGCTATTTGGAGCTTTGCTTGGTTTGCATAGCTGCCTTCCAAGCAGTTGACCTGGGTTTGATTCTCGGCCATTGCAGTTCAACTGTGTGTCTACAATTTAACTTTGTATTTTTCATGTTTGTTTTCCTTCCAGAAATCCTGAAATCCTGTAGATCTCAGGCCGATGGTGCCAAAATCCTCCAGCTACAGACCTGTAACCCGTCCTCACCACAGCTGTACATCTGTTACACCCTGTAGTTGTCTCGGGGAAAGGGAAGCTTATTGTCATATAGTGATGGGATGGCTCCATACTCCAGAACATCCCTGTGAACCCGGTCATACACCTTCTCCAGATCAAATCTTGGGGTTCCACATGTCCACTATAATTCCAGTGGATAAGACAAACCACTTCCATGGGTGGACTCAAACCACCATCCTTTCAGTTAACAGCCAAACACGCTGACCAATCGCCCCACAGAGACATGTTGTTGCAGCCTGCTGTTCCAACTACACACAGCAACAAGTGAACTGAACACAGCAGGTCTCTGGTGGGCTTCACAGCCTTTCAGTGAACAGCTGATCACATTGATAATTGTGTCACAGAGTGGAGCCGCCCCCTGGTGGTCATTAGATAGACTGCAGGTGGAAGTACTTTTTAACCTACTCATCCACTTTTATAGAAAGTTTATGGTCCTTAACTTACCAGATACAACAATAACACAAAGTTACAATGATCAGTCTATGTCTTTCAATGAAAGACAGGAAATGCCTTTGATGCCTTTCAATTACTATTGTAATGATGTCATCTTCACATATAACAAACTTTGGATAGTGAACAGCTTGCTGTTGCTAAAACACCATTAGCAGAAGATGGTTTCAATCCATCGACCTCTGGGTTATGGGCCCAGCACGCTTCCGCTGCGCCACTCTGCTCATAGCTAGCTGAGCTGCAGCATATAAACTCGAATCCCATCACTGCGGAATCTACGTAGGAATGCCATTCCTTCCTTTCTTCAATCACCAGGACAGCAGATATTATCAGTGATATGGGGGGTGGGGGATAAGGAAGTAGTTTGAAAGTCACAAATGTTACCTTAACTTGAGCACTAACTTGACTGTTGAATTCAGTAAGTGCTACTTGTTGGGGCAGTGCTGACTGACAAAGACAACAACATCTTCTCAGAATACAATACTGATAATTTCAATTATGAAACACAGACAACTTCCTTTTGTACAAGTGCTTCTCTTTGCGGTTGTCCTGGATGGTATTAAAACCAGTTTTGATAGATTTCTTCAGATCAGCTGAGTGAGTGAATTTTTCGTCAACATTTCCCGAACTGAAGCAAAGAGGCTCATGTGCTGCTTGAAGTGAATCAGCACAGCTTCTGTCAGGAACATCTGTCTGTTGCTGACAACATCTGGATCACAGATGACACATCAGACTGATATTATCTGTGTCATGGTGTTCAGAGATTTCAGCAGCTCACATCCAACACAGAGACTCTGAGCAGGCCCACCTGGTCTTAGACCCAGACCCAGACCCAGACCTAAATCCAAACCCAGGAGACAGAGGTTGAGTGAGTCAGTGAGGAAGAAGCTGCTCGTTCTCCTTCAACAGTTTGATCTGAGGAAAAGTCACTTCCTCTTTTCAGGAATCAACTTCGACCATCTGTCCACTAGATGGAGATAACTGAGCATCAACTGAAAAATCCTCTGTTCTTCCATGTCTGAACTATAATATCAGTGACATGAGACATGGTGACCAGTTTCCACTACTCTCGACCTCTGGGTTATGGGCCCAGCACGCTTCCACTGCGCCACTCTGCTGTAAAGATGGGACTTGAACCCACAATCCCTGGTTTAGGAGGCCAGTGCCTTATCCATTAGGCCACTGGGGCACAAAAAAAATGGGAGGAGCCTTTGATCTCTGTGATGTCATTAGAACCTTTGTGACATCACAGAATCAGCATCTCCTTTGATGGTTACTGATGGAACAGGAATGGACGTGAATTGGTACCGTTTGTTTGCGCTGTAAAAATTCTTATTTGTGCTGCTACGGTTTTATCGGTGTTAGACATTTTAATTTCTGGTGATGAAGTCACACAGCCCCCCATGTTCTCCAAATGGACCCAAAGTGCAGTTGTCACCAAATTTATCAAACAGTAATGTCAGATGTCAGATGTCAGTAATGTAAGATGTTCAATCAATTACATAGCCTATCGTAGCTCAAAGCTTTTGATCCAGTGTGACATTTATAAGCAGTTACATATACTTATCTTTATTAGCATTAGTATCTGTACACGCACGCACACAAGCACACACACCACGTTTTCCAGCCCTCATGGTTCTTGGTTATCATCATATTGATGTTGTTTGATCAATATATACAGTGTGGACAACATTACGTCACAAATTCTTCATCATTCTTATCATTCTTATCATGTTTCGGAGAATCATCAAACATGACGAGTTGGCCGAGTGGTTCAGGCGCTGGACAACCAGTGGAGCCGCCCCCTGGTGGTTATTAGGAACGACTGGGACTGCTGCGTCCTTCAGAAGACTGTCTTTTTTACTTAATGAGAGATAAAAAGCTATTTAGGAAATGTCAAGGTGCCAAACAAACCAACAAACCCACACATCAAGGGGAGGTTTTTCACTCAGACAGCTGTTTGCCACTGTTGGTAGAGGGCGTTTCTCCTTTCTACTGTGTCCTGTTTCTCCAGCATTCTGGGGCTGAGGGGCTCACAGTGGGCAGAGTCTGCATCTCCAGGAATAATAACCAGGAATAAATGTCCCATATGGTCTAGCGGTCAGGATTCCTGGTTTTCACCCAGGCGGCCCGGGTTCAACTCCCGGTATGGGAATTCTCTTTGATTACACAACATATGAACGAACGAACCTGGCATTAAACGCATTTGTGTTATGATTTAAATCAATTTTGACTTGACTTAATGGAATAAATTAGCAAACGCTGTTGACAAGGACGTCTGAATTGACTATGCTCTACTCTGCATTGCCATCATATTGGAGGTGGGTTTGTCTATGCAGTCAGCATTGGTGGTTCAGTGGTAGAATTCTCACCTCCCATGCCAGAGGCCCGGGTTCAATTTGTGAACTTCTGACTTTAGGTTCATATTGAATGATCATTGAAACCTGTTGAAAGATCCTTATTGACAACATTGTTGCGCTTTGCTACATCTGAGCTCAAGATACAAATACAATAATCTAAAATGGCTTTTATTTTGAAATGCTTTTTTGGCGCGACTGCTCTTGTTTCTTTCTGTAGCTCAAAGTGTTAAGGAATTGAAACGCAGCAAAACATATGAAATTATGAAAATAAAGATTAGAATTCTTTTAATTTTTGGTAGGATGACTATGCTGAGTGGATAGTTGAGAGATCAGAGTGTTAGACAAGATAAGTACTTCCTGTGCTTCATTAGCAGTGCTGCAGATTGAACCCAGGATCTTATACATGCAAAACATACGCTGTCCCACTGAGCTACATCCCCTGCATGGTCTGGTAGCTTTAGCAGCTTTATCAGCTTTAGCTAGGGAGTTTTGTCAATGACCTGTATTTCTCATGAACTAAAGCCCTTTTACCCTGACCGAAAATCAAACCCGGGCTGCAGCAGTGAGAGCTGATCCAGCCACATGCAGTGGTGGTATAGTGGGAAGCATATTTTCATCAAAATTATGTTTTAACCGTTGTTGGCAGGACTCGAACTGTCAGATGTGTTTGACAGCCTTTTGGACACACAACCAGTCAGCGTGACGCATCCAACCTCACAATATTTCATGGTGTGGTTGAAAGAGGAGGGAGAATATTGGAAATGTAGGTCAGAAAAACCTGAGCTTGCACCTCACTCAAGTACTCATTCAAGAATATGCAGCTGTGCTTAATATTGTTACCCTGTTCAGCGTTATAGGGAAGAGGCACATTCAGCACAGACAGCAGCTCTTCAGACTCACACATCCCTTCAAACTACTGATGCACCGATATGAAGTTTTTCCCCGATACCGTGATCAATATCTGTTAAAACTATTTTCCCTGGTCGGGAATCGAACGCAGGCTCTGGCAGTGAGAGCGGCGAATCCTAGCCACTAGATGTTCTGTTCAGTACTGCCAGTTTCTCTGCAGTCTGTCTCTCAGTGAACTTTTGTGCTCCTCAGAATTGTGTCCCACTTCCTCAAAGGTTTGAAGTGAAGTGTGAGTCTGAAGAGGTGCTGCCTTTGATCCATCACCTGATGATGTCACCTGATGATGTCACAATACTAAAAAAATCTGAGCTGACTCCTGTGTACTGTTGCTCAGTGGGAGAGCACTTTGTGTGACTCTGTGGCGCAATGGTAGCGCGTTTGACTCCAGATCAGAAGGTTGCGTGTTCAACTCACGTCAGGGTCAGATTATTTGTTTGCACTTTTGGTAAACGCTCACATACTCTGTGGTGCAGCAGGAAGTGTTTTTCTGATGATCCATTTCATTTCTTCACATCACAGACAAATTCAGAATTTCAGGAGGACTATTGGACTATCTTAGCATCTCTGACTGCACATCTGAAGGCACAAGATGACGACTTCAAATCCCTGTAAGATCAATGCTGCTCCTCTCCAAGTTGACGAGCTGCCTTTGTGGCTGCAGGCTGTCATGTAGCTCAGCTGCAAACCGATCCAACGAACGCTGGAGATCTCAGGCTGATGGTGCCAAAAGGACCACATCATCTGAAAAACCCTTCGACCTTCCACGTCTCCACGACAATACCATTTGACAACTTTGACAACCTTCGAGTTCACCATCAACAGAAACACAGCAACGCAGCAACACAGTAAGGTCAACATGTCTCTGCCATCTCCAGCGTTGATAATGAAGCACAGGAAGTACTTATCTTGTGCAACACCCTGATCTCTCAACTATCCACTCAGCTTGGAGCAATTTATCCTGTGTAGTCATCCTACCAAATTACCAAAGTGAACACAAGTGTACATGTGATGATAAAACAGCAGCCATTGAAGTCCACTTAAAGGCAAACTCCTAATGCTTCGGCCTCTTTTTTTAAACTCACGTCAAAACATCATGATGAAGTTACGTCAAGTACATATAGAGCAGGTCTAGACCAAACTGTTATTAAAATTATTTTGAGAGCCATGGTGAGGAGGGGTTCCAGGTCAGTATCTGGAGGATTTTGCAGATGATGTGCTCCTTTCGGCACCATCTACATTGATCAACTTGCTGATCACTGCCACGACACGTTGATGTTACAGCAGTTGCACTGCCCCTTTCCTCCACTTTGGTTTCACCAGAGCCATTAAATATGGTATAACCTGTAATACATAACTTCCCAACCACGAAGGGACTCGAACCCTCAGTCTTCTGATCCGAAGTCAGACGCCTTGTCCATTAGGCCACGGTCTCATTGTCAGAACGAGTCAGTTCTTTCTCTTGGCATGATAACACTGTGAGAGATGTGCATTTGAAGCCTTCACTGTGGGACTTTGGAGAAGTGGATGGTGAACATGGGAAACTTGCTCCTTGAAAACAACTAAACGTTGTTGACAGGATTTGAACCTGCGCGGGGAAACCCCAATGGATTTCGAGTCCATCGCCTTAACCACTCGGCCACAACAACTACATGAGCCGCAAGAAAAGTAGAAATACACAAAAAACTAAAAAAGCTGAGCAGAGTGCTGTGGACTTTTGAAGGTGCTGTGATCAGGTGACAGTCTCCTCTGGAATTGAGGGTTCAAATACCACTCCTGACAGTCTGTGGTGTTACCCAGCTTCTTTGTCTGAGGGCCCTCTGGGGAAAGATCTTTGTTGTGCTTTAAGTCACATCTGTCCTCATTCAGCTGATTCCTCAATTAACTGTTAGTACAAACTGTGTTTGCACCTTGAAACTTCCAACATAGCTTTTTATCTCTCATTTCAGCATTAAGAAGCAATGCCTGCTATTAAAGGCATTCACGTGGAAGACCTAGAACCTGTGATGTGTTTCACTAAGAGCTCAGTCATCACACTCAACTGATGTTGTAAACAGGTTACATTCAGAGGAATAGAGGTAATTAGTAGCGATGGGATTCAAACCCACCCTTTGAAGAGACCGCAGAATGAATGCAGCACCTTGGACTGCTTGGCTTCTGAAATGTTTCATAAATAGATTGAATAGGTGAGGGCTTTGGGACGGGGCTCACGGCAGCACCCGCTGTGGAGACGCTGACAACTTCCCCGCCCTGCAGGCTACTGATTAACTGATGAGCCTTGTTTATCTTTAGATCAGTAACCAGCACACAGGAAGACTCTGTGGCGCAATGGTAGCGCGTGTGACTCCAGATCAGAAGGTTGTGTATTTAAATCACGTCAGAGTCAGAGCATCTATTCTCTGCACTGTTGGTAAGCACACAGCTGAAATTGCTTCCATGATCTGCAAGTGGAACTAAAGGTGGGCCCTATGCCTGCCCTGATAATAGTAACTGATCACCAGTGAGTGCTCTCATCCTTCTAGCTGAGTCTGAACAACAGCACTCAGCTGTGTCATATTTTAAGGCTGTGCAGATTACAGAGATTCTCAAATATGCTTGGGAACATGTGAAACTTGGTCCATGAAAACAACCAACCGTTGTTGGCAGGATTTGAACCTGCGCGGGGAAACCCCAATGGATTTCTAGTCCATCGCCTTAACCGCTCGGCCACAACAACCACACACAGCAAAGCTTCCAGCACAGCTTCCAACTCTTTTTCCCAGAGTCCATCGAGGGAATTATACTGGAGATGACAAACCTGGAGGGGAAGCGTGTGTTTGGGGACATCTGGAGAGAATTGGACCTGGTAGACCTCCAAACCTACCTGGGAGGTAATCCAGACAAACTAGGTTCAGTCCAAATAGTTCCAGTTTTGTTGTCGCTTCTGTCGGCAGAACTCAAAGGTATCTGGCAGGACCATGATTGTCTTTTGAGCTTCTTTCACAGAGTGCACTCTACTGTGGAGGTCATGAGAAAAAAGTGGGAGGAGTCTTTGATCTCTGTGATGTCATTAGAACCTTTGTGACATCACAGAATCAGCATCTCCTTTGATGGTTACTGATGGAACATGAAAAGGTCAGATCCTGATATAATCTTGTGAATCCACAAGTATGCCTTTCTTTGTTTGTGTACCAACAGCCTGAGCTCTGGTTCTGACTTTGTTTTGATGAACCTCATTATTTATACACAGGAAACATAACACACGTAAAACACAAAGTTAAATTGTAGACACACAGGTAAACTGCGATGGCGGGGAATGGAAGGCAGCTTCCAAGCAGTTGACCCGGGTTCGATTCCCGGCCATTGCAGTTGACCTGTGTGTCTACAATTTAACTTTATGTTTTACGTTTGTTTTCCTTCCTGAGATCCCAAAATCCTGTAGATCTCAGGCCGATGGTGCCAAAGTCCTCCAGCTACAGACCTGTAACCCGTCCTCACCACAGCTGTACATCTGTTACACCCTGTAGTTGTCTCGGGGAAAGGGAAGCTTATTGTCATATAGTGATGGGATGGCTCCATACTCCAGAACATCCCTGTGAACCCGGTCATACACCTTCTCCAGATCAAATCTTCCATGTGTCGACTAAAGTTCCAGTGGATAAGACAAAACACGTCCCTGGGTGGGCTCAAACCACCATCCTTTCAGTGAGCAGCCGAACACATTGATAATTGTGTCACAGAGACAGGTGAGGGACAAATTATGTGATAATTCTGTTCAAACTGCTCTAATTTGTTGCCAGATTGGGCTTCTTTTGATGAAATTGGGTTTCGCAAGATGGAAATTGGGCTGCTTTGGAATACATATGGGGCTTTTTGTTTAAATATTGTGAGCAATGTTACAGAACAAACTGTCCCCTGATGGTCAAAGCACATGGTCCAAATAAATAAATATCTGATTGATATGAGATCCAGCCAATGATGTTAGTGATCAGAGACAGCTGGACATGGCAGGTTTCAATCTTGGTGAAGTCCCTTTGAGGAACAGAGGGAACATCATCCTGTTGTTGATGAATAGTCCTGATTGGTGGTTTTTCTGTCATTTCTTGTGGTTGTCCTGCAGATTTGGTTCTCTGACTGAACTATAAATGTTGAAGTGTATGATCTATGCTCTGTGTGAGATCTTTGATGACCTGAAAGTTCTCCCCCTCAGAAAAAGTGTGTAGTTGGAGCTAATGGCTCATTGTTCTAGGGATCTGATTCTCACTGAGAGTGCAAGAGATCCCAGATTCAAATCCCAGACGAGCTCTTTGTGTTATGTCACCAATATCATGACTCTTACCAAAGTTTATTTCCTGTACAAAGCGGTCAACCGAATTTCCATCTGCTCAACTCAGGTAAAAGTTGTAATACAGGAGTGATTATTTGTGGGTGTTTTTGAATTTTTGGATGTCAGATCTTTGTAGTCCATAAAGAAAGGATGAGCTAGCATTATTGTTTCCTCATCAGAGACTGGCAGCTGGAGACATGTCAGGATGGCCGAGTGGTCTAAGGCGCCAGACTTAAGTTACGCTACTTCCTGTGAAGCGGGGAATTCTGGTCTCTGAATAGAGGCGTGGGTTCAAACCCCACTCCTGACAACTTTTTGTGGATGAAAAATCTGCATAAAATGGGAATATGATTGCTTGACAATCAAGGGTTAGGACTGAAAACTCTGAAGCTGAGAGTGGCTCAGTGGCTGAGAGAGCCTGTGGCTCCCTGTGGTAGAAATGGACAGCAGTTGTTGGACTAAATATAACTTAGCTGTTACTGAATCATCTGTACAGGCTGAGTTTGATGTAGTGAACTTAAGTTTAACAGTATATATACAGATACAAAGAAGCTGGACTTGAGAGTTTGTGAGGTTGGATGCTACACGCTGATTGTTTGTGTGTCCAGGACGTTTCAAGGACATCTTTCTGCCATTCTCTGCTCCAAACATTTCGATGCAACTTTCAGGGGTCAGAAACATGTGGCATTATTGCAGGCAAGCTAAGACTGACATGTGGTAGTGTGGCCGAGCGGTCCAAGGTGCTGGCTTTAGGCTCCAGTCTCTTCAGAGGCGTGGGTTCGAATCCCATCACTGCCAAGCTTTGCACTTTGAGCTGACACTGTCCTATCAAAGCTAGCATTAACTTCTTTGTTTCCTCACCAGAGACTGGCAGCTGGACACATGTGTCAGGATGGCTCAGTGGTCTGAGGTAACAGACTCAAGAAAGACTCAGCAGAAAGTTTCAATTCCCACGTCTGTGCTTCAGTTCAGGAAATGTTGATTGTGAATTTAGCTGATCTCAAGAAACAAATAAAATATTTTGTCAAAATTCCAAACAGGACAACCCCAAAGAGAAACACTCATGCAGAAAGGAATGCCCCCAGCACATCCACACTGGCGTCCAGCCCTCTGCCTTCTACTTCCTCTTCTGTAGCTGCAGTTGATACTCAGGCTGAAGATGAAGAAATGGTAAATATCATTGTGTCCATTTGAGAACGCAGGAATATAAACATGAGTCTAACTCTTGACTCGGTTTCTTCAAGTCCTTCTTGAATGATCTCGAAATTTATTTGTTTGTATAATGAGCATATGCCTGCAGGGTTACAGGGTGTAATGGTTAGCACTCTGGACTCTGAATCCAGCGATCCGAGTTCAAAACGCGGTGGAACCTGAATCTTACCAGTGAAACACTAAAATTCCTGTTTGTCCACTCTACAGCTTCCATGTGATCTAATCAGGCAGTCATTGCGCTGCGTTCAGGTCGCAGTCTCCCCAGGAGGTGTGGGTTCATATCCCACTTCTGACAGAAGCTGCTTTTCTTTCCTCTGATGCCAAAAACCAGGGGCCTTTACATCTTCAGTCTAACGCTGTCCCATGTTAGCACAGCGGAGTTAGCTCAATGGGCAGGCTGCTGGCTTAGTATGTATTAGTATCAATAAGTCTTGTAAACAGGACATGTTGCATTCAAACCCCACCAGTGCGTCACTCTCAGTGGAGTTCCTGCTCATCACTTCCTGTATTACAGCTTTTGCTTGCAGTTTCGAGACAAAGTGGTTGTTGCTGTGTTGAGCAGATGGAAATGTGGTGACCGCTTTTCACAGGAGACAAACTTTGGGAAGATATTGGCAATATAACACTAACGGCGCGTCCAGGATTTGAACCCGGGACCTCTCACACCCGAAGCCAGAATCATACCCCTAGACCAACAAGCCATTAGCTGCAATGATATAAAGGTCCTGGATCTGAGGGAGCCACAGGGAGCACACAGGCTTTCGTGTTTTAAGTCCTAACTCCTTTATTATGAAACAGTCAAAGTTTCAGAGACCAGAATGCCCTTTAGTGCAGGAAGGAGTTTACCTTGAGTCTGGCGCCTTAGACCACTCGGCCATCCTGACAGACAGATGGATACTTGAATTTGAATTACTTGGTCTTCCATATGACAAGTGGAGATATGCTACGCTCTACTCTGCATTGCCATCATATTGGAGGTGGGTTTGGCTGTGCAGTCAGCATTGGTGGTTCAGTGGTAGAATTCTCGCCTCCCATGCGAGAGGCCCGGGTTCAATTCCCGGCCAATGCAATGGTCACTGCTCTCCATGAAAAGCAGCAGTCAGCACTGCCTGGATACAACAGTGGTCAGGGCTGTATGTTTATACTGAAATACTGACAGCTCTCCTCCATCTCACTCCTTTACTTACTCTGGGTTCCAGGCCTCGTTGGTGCAGTAGGCAGTGTGTCAGTCTCATAATCTGAAGAACGTCAGCATGTCGTGTTCATGGAACAGACCCTGGCTTCAGGTTTGTAGACAGATTAAATTTGTTCTCCAAAGAACAGAAAAATGATGAGACACGTCAGGAGTTTTTCAGCAGCACTGATTAACAGGAAAACATGGAGAATGTCATTTATTGCTTTCCTCAGTGATGTGTACTGTTCTGCTCCTGACTCAGTGATGCTGTTGAATGGTTATATGTATTATGTATTTAATGTCCTGTTGTCAGTTTATCGTCTGTTCCATCGTCTCTACCAGCACTTGACTGGATCCATCTTGATCACTGAGCTACATCAGAACAGGAAAAGGTCAGATCCTGATATAATCTTGCGAATCCACAAGTATGCCTTTCTTTGTTTGTGTACCAACAGCCTGAGCTCTGGTTCTGACTTTGTTTTGATGAACCTCATTATTTACACACAGCACATTCAGGACATTAATGTGACAGTTTATTTTATGCTAAAGAAACTTTGGTAAGAGTCACGATGGTCAGCCACGTATGTTGGGGGTATTTTAAGATCCAAAATGTATCCTATCCTGACAGAAGCGACTGGAACTATTTGGGCTGAACTGGATTTGAAACCTTCACTGTTGGACTTTGGAGAAGTGGGTGGTGAACATCCATCCAGTGGTGGTGTGGCCGAGCGGTCCAAGGCGCTGGATTAAGGCTCCAGTCTCTTCGGAGGTTTTAATCCCACCACTGCCAGTTCATTTCTTGTCAATGAAAAATTACAGAAGGCAGTGAAAGATAATACCAACACCAGGTGGGCTGAAAGGAGAAACATCACAGACAGTCTGTGATGTTTCACAGGAAGTGATGGTTTTCATCAGTATGTTTTAGTGATGAGCAGGAACTCCACTGAGAGTGAAGCACTGCTGGGGTAATTGGCAGTGATGGGATTCGAATTTGGATGCTGCACACCGCACCCATTCCACCATCGCATTTTTTTGCCATTTCTTAGGCTGTTCTCTAAACAAACCCAAAGTGGTACCGTGATGCATATACTGATCTTTATTTGCACGTGCACAGTGTGATTATATATAGTGAAAGTATCTCCAGGAGTAAAATGATTAAATCACGACCTCAATCTCAGTTGACAATCTCTGTATTATATCAGAGGCCCTTTGCGGTACATATACTTATCTTTATTAGCATTTGTATCTGTATACACACACACACAATCACACACACCACGTTTTCCAGCCCTCATGGTTCTTGGGGAATCCATTCATGTGGAAACCCTTCTCGGACTGATTGGAGCATCCAAACGCTGCACTCCCACATTAAAACAAACCACTTTACCATCAACCTCAGCTGCAGTATACACATTACACTTCCATTACCAGATCCTCTGTATATACATGTACTTCACAGTGGTGCTGTGGCTTAGCTGGTCAAAGCGCCTGACTCGTAAACGGGAGATCCTGGGTTCAAATCCCAGCAGTGCCTTGAGCTGAATGTTAAATGTTATAGATCTAACAGACACAGCTTTAGTTAATAATGAGAATTTGGTGGTTTAAACCTCAAATCCTAGAACACTGTCTGGTTAACATGTTTCGGTGATATTAGACTTTTATGGACCATTTTTGCAGAATCAACACTTATAACTCCACAACGAGACTGTGTGACATCACTGGAGATCAAAGGCATTTCCTGCCTTTCATTGATGCCCCACGCGACACAGATGGATACGTCACACTCTCACTTTCGCTTCAAATGAATGAGTGCATGCAGTTTCTGTAGTGTAGTGACCATCATGACTCTTAACAAAGTTTGTCTCCTGTTAAAAAGGGTCAATCACCACATTTCAACCTGCTAAACAGCAGGGTACAACTCAGACGGACTAAAGCCAGCTGAACACCGACGAGAATGGGATTCCAACCCACGCGTGCAGAGCACAATGGATTAGCAGTCCATCACCTTAACCACTCGGCCACCTCGTCATGAACCCAAAAGTACATGTGATGACAAAAAACAGCCATTGGGAAGAAGCTGCAGCACCTGAACAGGGACTTGAACTCTGGATACTCAGATTAAAAGTCTGATGCTCTTCAATAAGATCTGACTTCATTTTCCAAGCTGCCCCCTCGTGGTCATTAGATACACTGCAGGTGGAAATCTCAGTACCTTTTAACCACCACAGCCGCTTTGACAGAAAGTGGATGTGGTGGTTAAAAATTACACAAAACTCCAGAGGACATTGCAACCTGAGCAGAGTGGCGCAGTGGAAGCGTGCTGGGCCTATAACCCAGAGGTCGATGGATCGATAGATCAGTGGTAGACGTTCATCAAAATGACAGGACATGCTCTTGGTAGGTCCATTGCTGTAAAGTAAATTCCCATACCGGGAGTCGAACCTGGGCCGCCTGGGTGAAAATCAGGAATCCTGACCGCTAGACCATATGGGACTCCGAAGTGCTCAATTTAGGCTCCGGTCTCTTTGGAGATGTAGGTTCGAATCCCACCACTGCCAGTTGCCCCAGCTGTGCGGTACGCTCGACCACTGAGTTACATCCCCTGCATGGTGTGGTAGCTTTAGCAACTTTAGCTAACCAGATGGCTTCTGAGCTCTTGTGACAGCTAAAACACTTATCTGTCTGATGAAACCTTTGGGTTAAGGAGTTCAAACACAGCAAAACATACTGAATGATAAAAATGAAGATTTGAAGAAGGAACTGAGCTTTTTCAGCTGGATGCCCCTGTTAATGCTGGATGTTCTGTTCACCATCCACTTCTCCAAAGTCCCACAGTGGAGGCTTCAAATTCACATCTCTCACAGTGTTATCATGACAAGAGAAAGAATATTTGGACATACTAAGGTGAGCTGAACACAGATGAAGAAGGGATTCCAACCCACGCGTGCAGAGCACAATGGATTAGCAGTCCATCCCCTTAACCACTCTGCCACCTCGTCATGTTTGTTGTCAAAAAGATGTGGTCTGAATGTTAGACTGATCAGTGGTTCTGCCTTGAGTGTCCTTTTGCACAGGAAGGTCAGAGAGTGTGCTGTGTCTTTTTAACACACAAACAAAGAAATGCATACTTGTGGATTCAAAAGATTATATCAGGATCTGACCTTTTCCTGTTCCATCAGTAACCATCAAAGGAGATGCTGATTCTGTGATGTCACAAAGGTTCTAATGACATCACAGAGATCAAAGACTCCTCCCACTTTTTTGTCATGACCTCCACAGTAGAGTGCACTCTGTTAATGAAGCTCCAAAGGCAATCATGGTCCTGCCAGATACCTTTGAGTTCTGCAGACAGAAGCGACAACAAAACTGGAACTATTTGGACTGAACCTGGTTTGTCTGTATTGCAGGTTCAAATCCTGCCAACAACGGTCTGTTGTTGTCACAACATGTGCTTCTTTCATGCTTCTTCTTTTTGCTGCCACCGTCCTGGTCATATTGGATGAACTGTTGGAGTTACTGCCTTTACTCCTGACGTCCAAGAATCATGCTACATGTTAGGAGAAATGACACTTCCTGTCTGAATACCCAAAGAACAACTTGTCCATCTCCTCCTTAAAGTTGCATCCTCATTCTGATCACCTGGCTCCACCCTACATGCAGCTCCAGGCCGGGAACTGAACCCAAGAACTTATTGTTGTGCGGAAGCAGTTTCACTTTCAGCAATCTATGTGTGTAGAAACAAGGATGGAAGGTCTCTGGTCTAGTCTCTTTGATTCACAAGGAGAGAATCTGTTAAATCTCATGTTCTTTTCATGTGATGGTGGTATCGTGGTCAGCATAGCTGCCTTCCAAGCTACTGACCAACAGCGTGGGGAATAAGCTGAGATAAATCTTTTTTTGGACAATGTGCTTTTAGTTTTTTCTGTAACATTGCTGACAATATTAAAACAAAGAGCTGCACACGTATTCACAAGCAGCCCAATTCTCATCTTGTCTGCCCAATGAAGCCCAATCTGGCAACTCTGTTGGTGAGCACAGTCCAAATGAAGTCAGTGTTGGCTTTAGGGAGGGATGTTGAAGTCACTTGGCTTCACCTCCAACAAAGAGCTAGCCTTGTGCAGCCATTCGGGGTGCTAACCATTACACTATTGGCGAGGAAGGAAACACAAATGGAAAAAAAACACTCAGTCACACTCATGGAGCCTAAATCAAAAGAACATCAGATTGAGACAAGAAAAAATGGAACCAAAGTGTGAAAATAATGAACAATAAACAAAAACATGAACACAAAAAAGTTTGAAACAGAGAGGCTGCTCTGTGCAACCTGCTGTTCTGCGTAGAATTATTCTGAATTAGGTCTGTATTCAACAATCTCTAAATGTCTTTAGAAAATAATACACAAATTCAATTCCTTTTACACCAAACTATAAAAAAAACTTTTTTCTGGTATATATGTCACTGACCCAAATGAGCGAGGACAAAAAAACAACAAAGCAAAGCAAAAAAAAACAAAGACCAATCAAGTTACAGTTTACTTTTGGTCAACCAGCAAAGATCCTGCAGTCAGAAACTTTGGTCTTTTTCTTTACAGTCGTCACAACCAAACAGTTTCTCTTCTGTATGGACCTCCATGTGTACTTTAAGGCTTTTCTTTCATTTAAATGTTTTCCCAAAAACATCACAGCTGAAGTGTTTCTCTTCTGTATGGACCTTCATATGTGGTTTAATGTGTTTCTTTAGTTTAAATCTTTTCCCACAAACATCACAGCCGAAGGGTTTCTCTTCTGTATGGACCTTCATATGTGGTTTAATGCTTTTCTTTAGTTTAAATGTTTTCCCACAAACATCACAGCTGAAGGGTTTCTCCTCTGTATGGACCTTCATGTGTATTTTAAGTATTCCCTTTTCTTTAAATGTTTTCCCACAAACATCACAGCTGAAGGGTTTCTCTTCTGTATGGACCTTCATGTGTGGTTTAATGTTTTTCTTTAGTTTGAATGTTTTCCCACAAACATCACAGCTGAAGGGTTTCTCTTCTGTATGGACCTTCATGTGTATTTTAAGGATTGCCTTTAGTTTAAAATTTTTCCAACAAATATCACAGCTGAAGGGTCTCTTTTCTGTGTGGACTGCCATGTGTGATTTCAGGCTTCGCCTTAGTTTAAATGTTTTCCCACAAACATCACAGCTGAAGGGTCTCTCTTCTGTGTGGACTACCATGTGTTTTTTAAGGTTTTCCATTAGTTTAAATGTTTTCCCACAAACATCACAGCTGAAGGGTCTCTCTTCTGTGTGGACTACCATGTGTTTTTTAAGGTTTTCCATTAGTTTAAATGTTTTCCCACAAACATCACAGCTGAAGGGTTCCTCTTCTGTGTGGACTACCATGTGTAGTTTTAGAATATCCTGTCGCTTAAATCTTTTGCCACAAAATGAGCAGCCAAACGGTCTCTCTTCTGAGTGAACTACCATGTGAAACCTAAGATGGGCCTTCTGCAAAAAATGTTTCCCACAAACATCACAGCTGAAGGGTCTCTCCCCTGTGTGGACTACCTTGTGACTCTTCAGATCCCACTTTTTTTTAAACGTTTTCCCACACTCATGGCAGCTGAATGGTTTTTCACTGCTGTCACATCTTCTAACATTTACATCACCTTCATCTATTTTCACATCTGACTGGGCCACTCTGGTTTCATTAGAATCATTCTCACTGATTTCAGTATCAGAGGAGTCTGAGACCTCTTCCTCTGGATCTGGATCTGGTTGAAGAGGACTCTGTGGATCACAGCTCCTGGCCGGTTCATTCATCTCTTCATCCTCACTCTTCACCTGAAACGGCCTCACAGGGTTCCTGGTCTCCTCCAGTCCTGGTACCTGGTCCTCCTCCTGTTCCTGTTTAAGGACTGGACTCTCTGAATCCTCCGGATCCGGACTGGAGGTGAACTCAGGAGGAACCTCTTTTTTCACCATCAGCTGCTGAACATCTGGAGGAAACGATTCAATAATGAATCCTCTTTATTAGCTACAATATGAACACAGTTATTCCTCCAGCTGCTTCATTCTACATCTGCCAAATACAGTCCTCAGCCTTTCTCACTCATAAAAACAACCGACCCGTTTTGTGGATCAGGACTCGGGGCTGCAGCAGCTCCAGCTGGCTCCTCTGCCGGTCGATCTCCTGCCTGAAGCCCGAAGCCTCCTCCTCATATCCGGCTACCATTCTGTCCACGGCCGCTAAGATCTCCCGGCAGGCGGCGGCGAGTCTGTCGGTGACAAAACCCCGCAGGACTTCTGCTGTGGACATTTTACCTTGTTCACCTTTCAGCTGAGGGACAAAAGACCATCAGTCCTGTTTGTGTGGAGCAAATATACGGATATTATCAGTATGAGACACTTTATCAAAACATTTCCTATATTCTTTTTTTAAACATTGATTCAATGTGGTCCTTAACCTGCAATATGCCCTTTAAGGTAACATTTATGACTTTCTAACTACTTTCTTAACCCCCCACCCTCCATATCATTGATAAAACCTGCTGACTTGTGATTGACCTCTGGAATCACCAACATTACCCCAACAAATAGCACTTACTGCTCTCAGAACACAAGTCTGCGCTTCAGTTGGGGAAACGTTGGTGACAAATGCACTAATTCAGCTGATCTGACGAAATGTATTAATTTTTGTCCAAATTCCATCCAGGACAACCCCAAAGAGAAGCACTTATGCACAAAGACTTTATGAGTGTCTCTGATTGGAGTGATCCGAGTTAGATCTGCAGAAAACGTGGCTCCAAGACTTACTGTTGTTTTTGTCAATTCACACTGAAAGTGGAAAAAGAGAGCAATTGAATTGACTAAGTCACATTAAGCTTTCATTTTTACCTCACTTAGGATCTTCTCCTCAAGAGTCTTTGCAGCAACTTTCCAGTTGTGTCATTGTTCCAATGGACTCCCTTTCAGGCTTTTACCTGAATTTATCTTCTACCTGAATGAAACCACTCCCACAGCTGCCTGCCTACTTAGTTTGGGCGGTTTCAATGGTCTTGGTAATGGTTTGTAATGAAGAACACATTTAGTCCATCAGGAACAGACAACGATCCTCTTAAATTCATGAGGACCGTTAGCATATGATGAGAGGACTGCTAACTGCAGTGATTAGAGATTAGGGTTGTGTTGTTGTAGCTGATCTGAAGAAATCTATTTAAAATTGCAAATCATCATAATTTTTACTGAATTTCTGAGCAGGACAACCCCAAAGAAAAGCATTTATGTAGAAAGGAATAATTGTAGCTGTCTGAGTTAGAGCTTGCTGTTGTGTTTGTCAGTCAACAAATAGCTGAGCTGTGTAGTTGTGTTGTGCTACACACCAAACATGTCCAGAAAAGACAGACTGTTCTGTGTGTTCACACCATGATTCCTGCCATCACAGTTCACCTTTTGTGTCTTACTTTTGTTGTCCTTTTCAAAATTTTATTTGATGGCACAAAGTGACCCGAGGCACTAATAAAAAAAGGAGGGGGGGCCTGAAAGTGTGACTTGGTTCCCATCGTTCATATTAAAGAGCCGTTCAAGAGACTCTCTGTGATCTATGTGAACATAAATCTTTACCAACATTCAAATGTTAGAAACTCGGTGCTTTCTGGAATGTAAAACTCAGCTGCTCTCCATGAAAAGCAGCAGTCAGCTCTGCCTGGATACAACAGTGATCAGGGCTGTATGATGTATGTTTATACTGAAACACTGACAGCTCTCCTCCATCTCCCTCTTTTACTTACTCTGGGTTCCAGCCCTCGTTGGTGCAGCAGGCAGCACGTCAGTCTCATAATCTGAAGGTAGTGAGATGGAGCCTCTCACCTTTAATTCCACTTCCAGGCCATGGAAGCAAAAATGAGAAGTCATTTCCACTGTGTGCTGTGCTGAAATAGCTCAGTTGGGAGAGTCCCTGGTTCAATCCTGGATTTTAGTACCTGTGGTGTGTCCTTTAGAAGATTGTCTTTTTTAGTTAATGAGAGATAAAAAGCTATTTAGGAAATGTCAAGGTGCCAAACAAACCAACAGTTTCTGCCAACATTTAATTGATGGGTTAGATTGATGAATGAGGACAGATGTGATTTAAAGCAAAACAAAGTCAGCAATAAGGATCTTTTCTAAGAGGGCCCTCAGACAAAGAAGCTGGGTCACAGCACAGCACAGAGGATTTGAACCCACAGATCCAGAAGAGACTGCAGCACAGCCTGCTATGAGCAGAGTGGAGCAGTGGAAGTGTTTTGGGCCCATAATACAGCGGTTGATGGATGGAAACCCTTCTCTGCTATTCTAACGCACTGGCTGAATGTCATTTATCACTTTCTCCAGTAATGTGTACAGTTGTCACTGTGCTGCTCCTGACTCAGTGATGCTGTTGGATGCTTATAGGGCCGCCGTTCTTAAAGTGTGGGCTCCACCCCACTGGTGGGGAATAGAGACATGACAGGTGGGGCTTTGTTAATGCCTTTCTTTATGGACAACAAAGATCAGAAATTCAAAACAAAACACCCCCACACACACAAAAAGTCATCATTAACACTTAACACAGAACTGGTCCTTTCCTTTCAGCTCACTTTTAAGTTTTATTTTATTTTACATTTTCTTGCAAAAGAAAAAAAAAAAAACACAGAAGCACACATTCACCATATAAGAAGTGGAGACAGTTTGGCTCCATCAATGACATCCCTCGACACTGGAACCTCGAGCCAGCACCTTTGATAAAGATCAGCTAACAGTCCTGTGGTTCCATGGTGTAATGGTTAGCACTCTGGACTTTGAATTCAGTGATCCGAGTTCAAGTCGCGGTGGAACCTCTGTCTTCTAGTTTAGTGACTACATATAACAGTAACTCCACTCCCCCCAAAACAGTGATCCACCCCTGAGCAGAGAGGAGGCTTCATGAAACAGTTTGTCTTTTCACCTGCTGCAGCAGCTCAGAGCCTCTGTGGTTCAGGAAAAACGACAGACTAAAGAAAGACATTTCAGGTGCATGTGATTACACTGAAATAATATAATTTGATTTATTTCATTTTATTCCATTCAGAAAGTAAAAATAATATATTTTATGACATCATTACACACAGTGACATATTTCAAGTGTTTATTTCTTTTAATATTGATCATTGTGACCTCCAGCTGATAAAAACCCAAAAGTAGTTTATTTCAACAACATTTGACTTCACCCACAAGGAACTGCTGGGATTTAAACACAGGCTGCTTTAACAAAGTTTGTCTCCTGTGAAAAGCAGTCAATCACTAATTTCCCCTCTCCTCAGCACAGCATGAGCCACAAAGTTACTGTTGCTTCACTTTACAAGATACTGCCAATAACACAACCAGCCAACCTCACACAGCTCCATATAATAAGAGTTAGCTCCCCTGACGACTGCAAGGCAACAGCTGGGCTCGTCCAGGATTTGAACTCTGAGTATCCGGTTCCAGAACAGCAGGCAGTAGTTTGCTCAAGCAACATTTAGGATAATTCTAGCTGGAACTGCAGACTGGGACATGGAGAAGTCAATGTGTCTCTGTGGCGCAATTGGTCAGCGCGTTCGGCTGTTAACCGAAAGGTTGGTGGTTCGAGCCCACCCAGGGACGTGCTTTGTTTTTAAACTGATTACAACCACTACATGTTGATGTTACGGCAGTTGCACTGCCCCTTTCCTCTACTTTGGTTTCACCAGAACTAAAAAGGAGATATGGGTTCTCCAGGAAACTGGTTGTATAAGAGCGGCAAGGTAGGGATGATGTGTCTTGGTAAGAGAACACGGAGGCAGTCAGATTGTAGTATCCTTCATTTATTTAGCTGTGGTCGCTTCTCATTTATACACAGCGGGAAAACAGGGAATCAGGATAGCTAATGCTGCATGAGGTGAAGGAAAACTGTCTGCTCTTGACCGCATGGAAGAAAAGAGAACGCTTACGGAGCAGAAGCATGCACACAGGTGGTGCATTCAGGAACGTCGGTAAAACCGAGACGCATTCGAAAAAGTGGGAAAAATAAGTTCTCTATGCAAACACACGTTATAACACATAAATCTCACTTGAACAATGTGGGCTTTCGAACAAGAACCATTAAATATGGTATAACCTGTAATACATAACTGCCCAACCACGAAGGGACTCAAACTCTCAGTCTTCTGATCCGAAGTCAGACGCCTTGTCCATGAGGCCAGTTTAATGTCCTATTGTCAGAATCAGTCAGCACTGCCTGGATACAACAGTGGTCAGGGCTGTATGATGTATGTTTATACTGAAACACTGACAGGTCTCCTCCATCTCACTCTTTTACTTTCTCTGGGTTCCAGGCCTCGTTGGTGCAGCAGGCACGCACGTCAGCGCACGTCGGGGGCACCCTGCACAGCACAGACGAACCTCAGGGGAACAGACCATTGCCAAAAAGAACATCATCAAAATCAAAAACATGGCAGCTTTCATAAATCTAACCTGCAGAGATTATCACAAAGTTCACAAGAACCAACAACAACCCAAATCAAATGTCCTAAAAGTCAATAGAATTTGGTTCATTTTATTTGATAATTGTTTATTCATTATTCATTTTTTTTAAATGGCTTATACCTTTGAGTTCTGCAGACAGAAGCAACAACAAAACTGGAACAAATTTTCACTGCTATGCAGATGATGCCCTCCTGTATGTGACTAACAACCGTGGCTCCTGCCATCTATTCACATTGGAACCTTCACTGTGTGAAATGACAGATTTTCTTTCACCTCTACTGCTGTAAGGTTTTGGGACAAAGCTATTTTGGTCGACCTTTGACTGCCCACGCTTTTAAAGGACTAAAATTCCATTCACATCTGGACTCTGAATCCAGCGATCCGAGTTCAAATCTCGGTGGAACCTGAATCTTACCAGTGAAACTCTCTACACATGTGAGGAAGTGCAAATTTTGAGCCTCCATGCGATCTAATCAGGCAGTCATTGTGTATTGTGGACTCACTTTGATGGGCTAATTTTCAGCAAATTTTTCGGTAAATTTTTAGGCATCTGTCGTCAGAATGGCCGAGCGGTCTAAGGCGCTGCGTTCAGGTCGCAGTCTCCCCTGGAGGCGTGGGTTCAAATCCCACTTCTGACAGAATCTGCTTTTCTTTCATCTCTACTTAACCCCCTCAGGGACCACCTCTGATGCCAAAAACCAGGAGCCTTTACATCTTCAGTCTAACACTCTCCCAAGTGAGCTATGTCATGACTTAGTGGATACTTAGGATTAGGGATCTTCAGCATACAATGAAAATTTGTCCTATTACGGGCAGTAATTTTGCACAAAGGCAACACAACACTAAGTAAATTTGTGCTGTACAAAGGAGAGGGAAGTCTTAGGGATGGATAATGAGGTTCATCAAAACAAAGTCAGAACCAGAGCTCAGGCTGTTGGTACACAAACAAAGAAAGGCATACTTGTGGATTCACAAGATTATATCAGGATCTGACCTTTTCCTGTTCCATCAGTAACCATCAAAGGAGATGCTGATTCTGTGATGTCACAAAGGTTCTAATGACATCACAGAGATCAAAGGCTCCTCCCATTTTTTTGTCATGACCTCCACCATAGAGTGCTGCCTGCTGCAATAATGCTGCCTTTAATAGAAGTTTAGGAACATTTAATTAAAGAATACATTTTGATTTTAATGATTGGAAAATGGCTGTCGAGTCCTACATTAAAACATCTGAAAAAATGCTTCGATCTTCCATGAGAAAATGGCGTCTTTGACAGCCTTTTGGAAAACACAACCAGTCAACGTGACATGAGTCTCATGTCCTCCACCATAGAGTGATGCCTGTTAATGAAGCTCAAAACACAAACATAGTCATGCCAGATACCTTTGAGTTCTGCCGACAGAAGCAACAACAAAACTGGAACTAATTTTCACTGCTATGCGGATGAGCCCCACAACCTCTCACATGCTAAGCGAGCGCTCTACTATTTGAGCTAATTCCCCTGGGCTGGCATGCAAGGTCAGCTTGCAAAAAAAAGTGAATAGCTCGAAGGAGGCAGACTGGGTACTGGGCACTAAAACAACATTTGAAATTTGCTTTACTTCCACTGCTGAGGAAAACTGCTGGGAGTTAAAACAAGCAAGGTTTATCCTGACGTATGTTTTCAAGACTGAAGATCTTCCCTCTTCAGCTAGTGCAGCTTCAGTATGGCATTTTTACTATTGTAATGATCTTCTTCATCATCATCATCAGATCATCTTCAAATACGACAAACTTTGGATCGTGAACAGCTAGCTGTTGCTAAAAAGCCATTAGCAGAGGATGGTTTCGATCCATCGATCTCTGGGTTATGGGCCCAGCACGCTTCCGCTGCGCCACTCTGCTCATAGGACAACCGCAAAGAGAAGCACTTGTACAAAAGGAAGTCATCTGTGTTTCAAAATTGAAATGATCAGTATTGTATTCTAAGAAGATGTTGTTGTTTTTGTCAGTCAGCACTGCCCCAACAAGTAGCACTTTCAACAGTCAAGTTAGTGCTCAAGTTACGGTAACATTTGCGACTTTCAAATTACTTCCTTATCCCTCACCCCCCATATCACTGATAATACCTGCTGTCCTGGTGATTGAAGAAAGGAAGGAATGACATTCCTCGTGTTTTTTGTCCAAATTCCAACCAGGACAACCCCAAAGAGAAGCACTTATGCACAAAGACTTCATCAGTGTCTCTGATTGGAGTGATCCGAGTTAGATCTGAAGAAAACATGGCTCCAAGACTTGCCATTTAACAATGAAAGGGGAAAAGAGAATAGAAACATTCATGCAGAAAATAGTCATCAATGTCTCTCATTGAATTGGCTAAGTCACATTAAGCTTTAATTCTGACCTAACTCTGGTGATTAGTGATTAGGGTATTGTTGTTTCAACTGAAGAAATCTGTTAAAAATCGGAATCATTTTGTTGAAACTCTAACCAGGACAACCCCAAAGAGAAGCACTTGTGCACAAATAATTCATCAGTGTTTCTGATTGAGGTGATCTGAGTTAGATTCTAAGAATCTAATGGGAAATGGGTAAAGGAAGGAAAACTTCTGAAATCACCAACACTACCCCAACTAATAGCACTTACTGCTCTCAGAACACAAGCCTGTGCTTCAGCTGGGGAAATGTTGAGGACAAATTTGTGAATTTAACGGATCACGATTAATCAATTTAGCAATGTTTTGTTAAATTTCAAACCAGGACAACCCCAAAGAGAAGCACTTATGGACAAGAATTCATCAGTGTCTCTGATTGGAGTGATCCGAGTTAGATCTGAAGAAAACATGGCTCCAAGAATTAATGCTGTTTTTGTAAATTAACACTGAAAGGGGAAAAAGAGCAAAGAGCATCTCCTTTTCCTGTTCCATCAGTAACCATCAAAGGAGATGCTGATTCTGTGATGTCACAAAGGTTCTAACGACATCAAAGAGATCAAAGACTCCTCCCACTTTTTTGTCATGACCTCCACAGTAGAGTGCTACTGTGTTAAAGAAGCTCAAAAGGCAACCATGGTCCTGCCAGGTACCTTTGAGTTCTGCAGACAGAAGCAACAACAAAACTGGAACTATTTGGACTGAGCCTGGTTAGTCTGTGTTTCAGTTTGGGAATTCTACTGAAACTGGTTATAACTTTTGTCCAA
Organism: Echeneis naucrates; assembly: GCF_900963305.1. Classification (NCBI taxonomy): domain Eukaryota; kingdom Metazoa; phylum Chordata; class Actinopteri; order Carangiformes; family Echeneidae; genus Echeneis; species Echeneis naucrates. The sequence goes on from NC_042512.1 coordinate 595,742, forward strand.
ATTCCATCCGGAGGGATCCAGAAGCACTTATTCACAAAAATTCATCAGTGTGTCTCATTGCAGAGTTCCGAGTTAGAGCTGAAGAAAACATGGCTCCAAGACTGAAAGACCAGAAACTGAAAGGGGAAAAAGCATAGAAAATAGAAACATCCATGCAGAAAATAATCATCAATGTCTCTCATCAAGTCACATTAAGCTTTCATTCTGACCTCACTCTGGTGATTACTGATTAGGGTAGTGTTGTTTCAATTGATCAGGAGAAATCTGTTGGGAATCTTGTTGGGAAGTGGGAATCTTGATCATTTTGTTGAAACTCTAACCAGGACAACCCCAAAGAGAAGCACTTGTGCACAAATAATTCAGCAGTGTTTCTGATTGAGGTGATCTGAGTTAGATTCTAAGAAGGGTCTAATGGGAAATGGGTAAAGGAAGGAAAACTTTTGAAATCACCAACATTACCCCAACTAATAGCACTTACTGCTCTCAGAACACAAGTCTGTGCTTCAGTTGGGGAAATGCTGATAACAAATTAATACATTACACAACTAATCCTTAAAATTTAAATTATTCCAACCAGGACAACCCCAAAGAGAAGATGTTGTTGAATCATCAATGTCTCTGATTGAAATGATCAGAGTTAGATTCTAAGAAGAAATGTCTCCCAAACCTCCCGTTGTGTTTGTCAGTCAGCACTGCTCCAACAAGTAGCACTTACTGAATTCAACAGTCAAGTTAGTGCTCAAGTTAAGGTAACATTTGTGACTTTTAGATTACTTTCTTAACTCCCACCACCCCAAAATTGATAGAACCTGCTGTCCTTGTGATTGACTTCTGAAATCACCAACATTACCCCAACTAATAGCACTTACTGCTCTCAGAATACAAGTTGGTGCTTCAGTTCGGGAAAGATTGATGACTCATTCAGCTGATCTGAAGAAAACTGTTTTTTTTTTTTTTCAATTCCATCCAGGACAACCCCAAAGAGAAGCACTGATACAAAAGGCATCAGTGTTTCTAATTGAAATGATCAGTATTGTATTCTAAGAAGATGTTGTTGTCTTTGTCAGTCAGCACTGCCCCAACAAGTAGCACTTACTGAATTCAACAGTCAAGTTAGTGCTCAAGTTAAGGTAACATTTGTGACTTTCAAGTTACTTTCTTAACCCTCACCCCCCATATCACTGATAATATCTGCTGTCCTGGTGATTGAAGAAAGGAAGGAATGGCATTCCTACGCAGATTCCACAGAGATAGCTAGGTGAGCTCACCTAGCTATGAGCAGAGTGTCGCTTACTTTCTTAACCCTCACCCCCCATATCATGTGGTGATTGACGGAGAAGGAATGGCATTCCTCATCTTTTTTGTCCAAATTCCAACCAGGACAACCCCAAAGAGATGCACTTATGCACAAAGACTTCATCAGTGTCTCTGATTGGAGTGATCCGGGTTAAATAGCTCACACATGATCTCCCCCAAAGAGATCATGAAAAGAAAAGAGTCTTGCAGCCACTTCCCTGTTGTGTCTGAATGAAACCACTCCCACCTGTCTACGTTGTTGAGACGGTTTCAATGGTCTTGGTAATGGTTCATATCAAGAACAGACAACAATCCTCTTAAATTCATGAGGTCCTTTAGCACATGGTGAGACGGCAGCTAACTGTGGTGGTAAGAAATGTATCAAAACTGGTTTTAATTCCATCCAGGACAACCCCAAAGAGAAGCACTTGTCCAAAAGGACGTCATCAGTCTTTCTAATTGAAATGATCAGTGATGCATTCTAAGATGTCTTTGTCAGTCAGCACTGCCCCAACAAGTAGCACTTACTGAATTCAACAGCCAAGTTAGTGCTCAAGTTAAGGTAACATTTGTGACTTTCAAACTACTTTCTTAACCCCCACCACCCAAAAATTGATAGAACCTCATCTGCTTGTGATTGGCTTTTGAAATCACCAACATTACCCCAACTAATAGCACTTACTGCTCTCAGAATACAAGTCTGTGCTTCAGTTCGGGACATGTTCATGACAAATTCACAAATTTAGCTGATTTAAAGAAATATATCAAAACTTTAATTCCATCCAGGACAACCCCAAAGAGAAGCACTTATGCACAAAGACTTCATCAATGCCTCTGATTGGAGTGATCCGAGTTAGATCTGAAGAAAACATGGCTCCAAGAATTAATGTCGTTTTTGTGAATTAACCCTGAAAGGGGGAAAAGAGAGCAAAGAGAACAGAAGTCAGATTGAGCTCAAATTTTTACCTCACATGATCTCCTCCTAAGAGTCTTTGCAGCCACTTCCCTGTTGTGTTGCAGTTCCAATGGACTCCCTTTCAGGCTTTTGCCCATCTTATACCTGAATGAAACCACTCCCACAGCTCCCCGTCTGCTTAGTTTGGGCGGTTTCAATGGTCTTGGTAATGGTTTGTAATGAAGAACACATTTAGTCCATCAGGAACAGACAACGATCCTCTTAAATTCATGAGGACCGTTAGCATATGGTGAGAGGACAGCTAACTCTGGTGATTAATGTTGCTGCAGCTGATCTGAACAAATCTTTTCAAAATGGCCATCTTTGTTGTTGTTTTTATTCCAACCAAAACTTTTTTCCACCAAATTGTTAAATAAACTCTCTGTCCTGGTTAATCCTTGGACGGAATGAAAAACATTTGAAATCACAAACTCTGCCCCAACTAATAGCACTTACTGCTCTGAAAACACAAGTCTGTTCTTCAGTTGCAGAAATGTTGATGACAAATTCATAGATTTAGCTGATCTCAAGAAATCATTAAAAACGGGTCAAATTTCCACCAGAGCAACCTCAAAGAATTTGAATTAGAATTAGAATGTTTTTATTGCCATAATACACAACGTATAACAAACTTTAGACAACTCTGTGGTACAAAATATAATTATAAAATAAGAAAGATAAAAGATGAAGTAAAAAATAAAATGTATGAATATATTTACAAAAGAAGCCAGTAAGAATATATGTACAGTTGAGAATTAGCATGACTGTAGATAACGGTGGAAATAAATAAAAAAGTAAAAAAACAAAAAGTAGCTATTCCTGAATTTAACAGTTAAGGTAACATAAGGTAAGAAGAAAGAAAGGACACATTGACAGAACCACTGTGCTTCATACCAGGACACAGCAGCGTGAATCATGAGTCATCATGAATCATGTTCGGGAAATGTTTATGACAAATTCATGACTTTGGCTGATTTCAAAAAATAAATATAAATAAATAAAACATTTTGTCCAAATTGCAAACAGGACAACCCCAAAGAAAAACACTCATGCAGAAAGGAATCAACAGTGTCTCTGACTGATGTGATCTGAGTTAGAAGACATTGATTCTTTACTTCTTTATTGTCTTTGTCAGTTAACGCTGCCCCAACAAGCAGCATTTCCTGAATCCAAGTGAATCAAGTCAACAAACACGTTGGATAATTAATTGTGACTCTGAACTTTTTTCCAGTTTGTTGAATAAATGTGTTGTCCTCCTTCAGCAGGAAGTTTCTGTGGTCTTGGTAACAGTTTGAAGAACAGAATGATCAGACAACGATCCTCTTAAATTCATGAGGACCGTTAGCATATGATGAGAGGACTGTTAACTGCAGTGATTAGGGATCAGGGTTGTGTTGTTGCAGCTGATCCCAAGAAATCTATTTAAAATAGCAAATCATCATTTTTTTACTGAATTTCTGAGCAGGACAACCCCAAAGAGAAGGATTTATGTAGAAAGTTAACAAGCAGCTGTGTTGCGTTAGAAACACCAAACATGTCCAGAAAAGACACTGTTCTGTGTATTTCCCTGAAGAGTTGCCAGACTGTGTTCACACCTTGATTACTGCCATCACAGTTCACCTTTTGTGTCTTTCTTTTGTTATCCTTCACAAAATTTTTTTGCTGGCACAGAGGCACGAATAGAAAAATGGCGAGGGGGGCTGTGACTTGGTTCCCATCATTCATATTAAAGAGCCGTTCAAGACACTCTCCGTGATCTCTGTGAACATAAATATTTACCTCGGTCTTCTGATCCAAAGTCAAACACCTTGTCCTTTGGGCCATGTGGGGTCTGAGTGTGGCCCATTTTAATGTCCTGTTGTCAGTTTAGTGTCTGTTCTAGTCATATTTCATTGCTTCAACATTCATCAGGATGAAGGCAGCATCAAGCAGCAGAGGTCAGTGTTGGCCATGACCTGAGATCAGATCCACCTTCTGTGGAGGAGATCTGAAAAACCTCACTGATTTCTGTAAAATGGACACAGTTTAGTCTGTTCACCTTCACACAGCTGACCAACCACGAAGGGACTCGAACCCTCAGTCTTCTGATCCGAAGTCAGACGCCTTGTCCGTTAGGCCACGTGGTCATTGGGTCAGTTAGGCCTGGATACAACAGTGGTCAGGGCTGTATGATGTATGTTTATACTGAAACTCTGACAGCTCTCCTCCATCTCACTCTGTTACTTTCTCTGGGTTCCAGGCCTCGTAGGCAGTGTGTCAGTCTCATAATCTGACCAACGATCCATGTTGGTCCATGATGTTAATGTGTGTTAAAATCAGAGAGAATTTACACTCATTCAACTCAAATCCAAGAACATCCCAAACATGACTATTAGTCCTGTCTGAGAGTTTCCTCCACTGACAGCAAACATACTGTATATCCACACTGATCACTGTGATCAGGTTTGAATCATCTCTGTGAGAATCCCACATGAAGCTGTCAGGGTTAGGGTTAGGGTTAGCTAGACCATAGCTAGCTAACCCTAACCGCTAGACCATATGGGAGATGCAACCAAGCATCTCAGCATTCTAATGTTCATGCAGCCATTTTTGTGGACGATCCAATGAACCCTGTAGATCTCAGGCTGATGGTGCCAAAAGGACCACATCATCTGAAAAATCCTGCGATCTTCCATGAGAAAATGGCGTCTTTGACAGCCTTTTGGACACACAACCAGTCAGCGTGACGCATCCACCCTCACAATATTTCATGGTGTGGTTGAAAGAGGAGGGAGAATATTGGAAATGTAGGTTAAAAAAAAAACATGAGTTTGAATCTCACTCAGGTACCTTCGATGCCGAAACCCGGGATTGAACCAGGAACCTTTAGATCTTCAGTCTAACGCTCTCCCAACTGAGCTATTTTGGCTGGATGGCTCCGTTTCTGCTGGATGTTCTGTGACAGTTCTGCTTGTTTTTGCCCATTAACACTGCTCTTTAACCCTCCTGTCATTTTCACCCCCCGCCCCCCCTTCCAAACCTTGGTTGGAATTTCAATTAAAACGATCACAAGTTTTAAATTGATGTCTTCTTAGACGTTAGATGACTTCAATTACAGAATCTATTGATTCACTCCAATCAGAGACACTGATGAATTCTTTGTGTTTCTCTGTTCTGGTCCTGGTTGGAATTTGGACAAAAAAGCTGAGGAATGCCGATCCCTCTTTTCTTTTAATCAGCTTTTACCCGCAGAATCTGGACAAGAGGAACAGTGTTTTAGTGGTTGGTGCTGGTTGGTACAAATATACTAATATAATATATATATATTAGTAAATGGCAGAGAGAGAGATGACCTGCATAAAGAGACTGGAGCCTGAATACAGTTCCTTGGTCACCATATCACATACATCTTCACTGAAATAATGACATCACAGCTGTAAACTGAAAATGTCACTTTACGGCATTCTCACACGACATGTTGATGTTAGCACAGTTGTGCTCTCTTTTTCCTCTAAATTGGTTTCACCAGAAGCAACAATATGTGCCCCAGTGGCCTAATGGATAAGGCACTGGCCTCCTAAGCCAGGGATTGTGGGTTCGAGTCCCATCTGGGGTGGTTTACAGCAGAGTGGCGCAGCGGAAGCGTGCTGGGCCCATAACCCAGAGGTCGATGGATCGAAACCATCCTCTGCTAACAGCTTTTTAGCAACAGCTAGCTGTTCATGATCCAGTGTTCGTTGTTTCCTGTAAATCAGTGCTGCTTGAAAAACAGTGTGTGCTCATGTGTATCTTTCTGCATTTTCCCCTTTGATGCGTGGGTTCAAATCCCACCTCTGATGGAAGCTGCTTTTCCTTTCACCTCTGCTGCTGTAATGTGTATTTTGGGGACAAATGTATTTTATATTTTGTGCTCTCCATGTATGAGTCCTTTCTATCCACAACATCTAACATTAGGAGCAAGGCACTGCTGGGATTTGAACCCAGGATCTCATTATTTACACACAGCACATTCAGGACATTAATGTGACAGTTTATTTTATGCTAAAGAAAATCCTTTGTTATTTGTCACAGTGGACTTGGCTCATCATATTTTTCTGACTAACTGGTATTGGAGTTGTAAGCTCCTTAATCTTAATGGCCTGACAACAACTCTGAAAGCAGATACAACACATCCAGATAACCTTTGAATTACACTTCAACAGGTTTGATTGATATATGGACCTGAAGTCAGACGTTTAGGATTACTCTACCTAGAATAGCAGGCTGCAACATGGACAGCTGAACACAGAAGACAATGAGATGTGAACCCACACACAGGATACAGTAGATTAGCAGTCCATCACCTTAAACACTCGGCCACCTCAGCATGCAGCGACCTGGACTGTGTGTGAATAGACGGATAGTTAACTGCTCACATTAATGTATCTATCAGCAATGAAGGAGAGAGTCGTCGGCCACCTCGTCATGTTTGTTGTCAATTTGTTGTCTGAATGTTAGACTGAGCAGTGTTTCTGCTTTGAGTGGCCTTTTTTTTTCACGAACATCTACCACTGATCTACATCCTCTTTGGACCTTTACCTAACCACAGAGGTCGGTGAGCATCTGTCTTGGGTGTTATTCTTAATCACTATCACACTGAATCAGATGGCAGAGGTTCCACTGAGATTTGAACTCAGATGACTGGATTCAAAGTCCACAGTGCTAACCATAAGATCAAAGAACACTGATGGGAAATGACCTTTTGACAGATTTAGAAACATTTGAAATTAATTGGCCAACACACATCACAGGAGTACATCCAGCAGTGGGAAGGTTCAGGATCTCTGTCAGACACAAAGGGAGCAAATGTGACCAACGAAGCCACGAAACACGTCAAGAGCTCACAAAGCTTTATCAATAACACAGAGAACAGTCAGACAACCAACTCTGCAGGACAACCACAAGAAATTAAACAAGAGCAGCAGAAAAACCACCAATCAGGACTATTCAGAAACAACAGGATTATTTTCCATCAGTTCCTCAAAGGGATTTAAAATTGAAACCCGTCATGTCAAGCCGTCTCTTATCACTAACCTCATTGGCTGGAACTCATATCAATCAGATATTTGGACCGTGTGCTTTGACCATCAGGGAACAGTTTGTTCAGTAAACTGCTCTGACAATATTTTCAAAAACGGCTGACAGTTTGAGATTCAAACCAACGACCTTCTTATTGTGGGGCAACATTTAGGATAATTCCAGCTGGAACAGCAGGCTGTAGCAGAAACTGGTCACCATGTCTCATGTCACTGATATTATAGTTCAGACATGGAAGACCAGAGGATTTTTCAGTTGATGCACAGTTATCTCCATCTAGTGGACAGATGGTAGAAGTTGATTCCTGAAAAGAGGAAGTGACTTTTCCTCAGATCAAACTGTTGAAGGAGAACGAGCAGCTTCTTCCTCACTGACTCACTCAACCTCTGTCTCCTGGGTTTGGATTTAGGTCTGGGTCTGGGTCTGGGTCTAAGACCAGGTGGGCCTGCTCAGAGTCTCTGTGTTGGATGTGAGCTGCTGAAATCTCTGAACACCATGACACAGATAATATCAGTCTGATGTGTCATCTGTAATCCAGATGTTGTCAGCAACAAACAGATGTTCCTCACAGAAGCTGTGCTGATTCACTTCAACCAGCACATGAGCCTTTTTCTCAGGAGCACACACAGAAAAAATAAGATTTTCTATTCCAACAATATACGTGATGTCCTCGTGTATGAATGAATGTTTCACTGACGCAGATTTTTTCAGAACAACATCAACAACTAATAACTCCACAACGAGACTGTGTGACGTCACTGGAGATCAAAGGCATTTCCTGTCTTTCATTGATCTCCAACATGACACAGATGCATACGTCACACTCTCTCACGTTTGCTTCAAATGGATGAGCGCAGACACACAGAAATCACTCTGGACTGATGCTGTCACAATACTCACAGAATTAAACTTTTCCTTTGAAGCTGCTTTGAAGAATTTCCAAAATCACATGTGATTCAGATGTAAACACAAAGGCTGCCCCACTGTCACCATTCAGAACAGCTGAGAAGATGATTGATACAAATACATGCTAAGCCAGCAGCCTACCTCCCTACCAGCCTAACTCCTAGCCAGCATGTGCTAACTAATTCAGATGTTCTTAACCCCCACACCCTAAAAACTGATAAAACTTGTCATTGACTTCTGAAATCACCAACACTATCCCAACAAATAGCACTTACTGCTCTCAGAACACAAGTCTGTGCTTCAGTTCGGGAAATGTTGACGAAAAATTCACTCACTCAGCTGAGAAATCTGAGAAAGAAATCTATCAAAACTGGTTTTAATACCATCCAGGACAACCCCAAAGAGAAACACTACAAAAGGAAGTCGTCTGTGTTTCATAATTGAAATGGTCAGTATTGTATTCTAAGATGTTGTTGTTTTTGTCAGTCAGCACTGCTCCAACAAGTAGCACTTACTGAATTCAACAGTCAAGTTAGTGCTCAGGTTACGGTAACATTTGTGACTTTCAAACTACTTCCTTATCCCCCACCCCCCATATCACTGATAATATCTGCTGTACTGGTGATTGAAGAAAGGAAGGAATGGCATTCCTACGCAGATTCCACAGAGATGGGATGTGTGTAGTTGGAACAGCAGGCTGCAACATCATGTCTCTGTGGGGCGATTGGTCAGCGCGTTTGGCTGTTAACTGAAAGGATGGTGGTTTGAGCTCACCCAGGGACGTGCTTTGTCTTATCCACTGGAATTATAGTGGACATGTGGAACACCAAGATTTGATCTGGAGAAGGTTCGCTGAAGGTTCACAGGGATGTTCTGGAGTATGGAGCCATCCCATCACTATATGACAATAAGCTTCCCTTTCCCTGAGACAACTACAGGGTGTAACAGATGTACAGCTGTGGTGAGGACGGGTTACAGGTCTGTAGCTGGAGGATTTTGACACCATCGGCCTGAGATCTACATGATTTCAGGATTTCTGGATTTCTGGAAGGAAAACAAACATGAAAAACACAAAGTTAAATTGTAGACACACAGTTGAACTGCAATGGCCGGGAATCAAACCCAGGTCAACTGCTTGGAAGGCAGCTATGCAAACCAAGCAAAGCTCCATATAGCAGATACCAGGTCCATTCACAGCTACTGATCAGCTGAAAGCTAAAAAACTGAGCAGAGTGCTGTGGACTTGAGTGAAACAGTGAAAGGATTTCCCCAACAAGCCTTTTGATCGTAGCTGTAGAATTTCATAAAGATGTTCTGTGGCTGAGCTGCTCACAGGGCTGCTCACCAAACAGAAAATCACCGCACCTCCACTGATGTGATTCAGTTTTCAATTCCTCTGATTCCTCAATCAACTGTTAGTAGAAACTGTGGCACCTTTGGCATTTCCTACAAGCTTTTTATCTCTCATTTCAGCGTGCATGGTATAAAAGGTATTCATGTGGGAGACCTAGAATCCATCATGTGTTAAACTGAGAACTCAGTCGTCACACTCAACTGATGTTGTATGCAGGATCCAAAGGAATGGAGGCAACTGGCAGTGGTGGGATTCAAACCCACGCCTCCGAAGAGAGTGGAGCCTTAATCAGGCACCTTGGACACTTCAGAATGGGAATGACACCCATATTAGTACAAATAAGTACTTCCTGTGCTTGTTTAGCAATGCTGGGGATTGCACCAAAGGACTCATACATGGAAAGCACACATTCTACCACTGAGCTACATTCCCTGTATGGTGTGGCAGATGAGATGATTGGATATCCTTCTTCCTGCTCTCAAAATAAAAGTCAAAATAATTTTAATAAGAGTTTGGTCTAGACCTGCTCTATATGTACTTGACGTAACTTCATTATGATGTTTTGACGTGAGTTTAAAAAAAGAGGCCAAAATATTAGGAGTTTGCCTTTAAGTGGACTTCAATGGCTGCTGTTTTGTCATCACATGTACACTTGTGTTCACTTTGGTAATTTGGTAGGATGACTACACAGGATAAATTGCTCCAAGCTGAGTGGATAGTTGAGAGATCAGGGTGTTGCACAAGATAAGTACTTCCTGTGCTTCATTATCAACGCTGGAGATGGCGGGGATTGAACGCAGGGCCTCATACATGCAAAGCATGCACTCTACCACTGAGCTACATCCCCTGCATGGTGCACAATGCCCGCTGGAAACTAATCACTAAACTGTTACAAAGGAAATGATCAACATGCAGTCTTTGCTCTGATCATTGTAATTTTGTGTTATTGTTGTATCTGATAAGTTAGGCTGCACTTCTAATGACCACCAGGGGGCAGTTCCACTGGTTGGAAAAAGACTTCAGACTGCATTGAAGTCTATGGAGAGAACAACACCAAGTTCTGAGATGTTGCTTGTGGCCAACATGGGGATTGAACCCATGACCTTGGCGTTATTAGCACCACGCTCTAAACAGCTGAGCTAACCTGCCTGTGTGAAAGTGTTTTTTTGGCTTTTTTTTCACAATAAAGGAGTTAGGACTGAAAACACTAAAGCCTGTGGCTCCCTGTGGTAGGAATGGACAGCAGTTGTTGGACTAAATATAACTCAGCTGTTACTGAATCATCTGTAGCTCAGTCAGTGGAGCATCAGAAAAGAGCAGCTGCTTCGCTCTCAGTGGAGTTCCTCCTCATCACCTCAACTAAGCAGAAAGTCATCTCTGCAGTTGTTCTCTGAAACCGTCTGTATCTGTATCGTAGAAGAAGTAAAAACAAACGGGAAAATAACACTCAGTAACATTTATGTTTCCATTTCAACATTTTTGAAGCACTGATTTACAGGATAACATGGAGAATGTCATTTATCGCAGAGTGGGGATCTAATCCATGACTGGGGTTATTAGCACCACGCTCCAACCAGCTGAGCTAACCTAACTTTTGAGACATTAACCACTCGGACACCTCGTCATATTTGATACTTGTCCTGGAGTCTCCAGGGGAGACTGCGACCTGAACACAGCGCCTTAGACCGCTCAGCCATTCTGACGACAGAAGCTGAAAAATAGCCAATCAAAGTGAGTCCAGTCCACATGAAATATTGTGAGGTTGAATGCTGCACGCTGACTGGTTGTGTGTCCAAATGGCTTCAAAGACATCTTTCTGCCATTCACTCCTCCAAACCTTTGGACACAGCTTTGAGCTTTCTCACAGGTGTCATTATTTCAGTGAAGATGTATGTATGGATGTATTCCCCCTGAATCCTGCGATTCACAGCTTCCACCAAATGGAGCCAAATAAGACACAAAACACAAAAGGCTGCTGCCTTTGATACATCACCAGATGATGTCACCTGATGTTGTCACAATACTCACAGAATGAAACTCCTCCTTTGAAGCTGCTTCAAAGAATTTCCAAAATCACATGTGATTCAGATGTAAACACAAAGTCTGCCACACTTCAGAACAGCTGTGAAGCTTATTGATCATTAATTTTTTGATTATTAATGATCAGCTCAGAACCAAACAGAGTATCTGAAGCACAGGAAAGAGTTCTGCTCTCCAACACTCTGATTCCTCAATTACCGCGCCACTGGAGCCTCTGACGTGTCCCTCCTGACAATGTGCTTCATTATCACCGCTGGAGATGCCGGGGATTGAACCGAGGGTCTCATACATGCAAAGCATAAGCTTTAGCACTGAGCTACATCACCTGCGTGATACATAATGCGCTCCTTTCGGCACCATCAGCCTGAGAACGACAGCACTCATTGGTTCAGTTCACAGCTGAGTGTGAAGCAGCAGTGGAGCAGTGGAAGAGTGCTGGGCCCAAAACCCACCTCTGCTGAGGCAGTGATGCAAATAACAAACTACATTGATCAAAGTTTACTGCCTTTACTGCCAGTACATGTTGATGTTACCACAGTTGCACTGCCCTTTTCCTCTACTTTGGTTTCACCAGAACCATTAAATATAGTTTGAGAGTTTGTGAGGTTGGATGCTGCACGCTGACTGGTTGTGTGTCCAGGATGCTTCAAGGACATCTTTTTGCCATTCTCCGCTCCAAACATTTGGACACAGCTTTCCATCTGAGCTGCAGAAAGAACAAGAACAGTCACCACACAAGAATTTCAAAATAAAAGTCAATTTAGATTATTTTATTTGTATTTTTAGCTCAGATGTAGCAAAGGGAACAAATGGTGTCAATAAGGGTCTTTCCTATTTTCCCATTAACCTACATTAAAACAAGCCACTTTACCATCAACCTCAACTGCATTTTACACATTGCACTTCCATCACCGGATCCTCTGATGTACTTCAGAGTGGTGCTGTGGCTTAGCTGGTCAAAGCGCCTGTCTTGTAAACAGGAGATCCTGGGTTCAAATCCAAGCAGTACCTTATTCATAATGTAAGATGTAGTAGATAGACACTTACACATGGGAAGTGCACATTCTACTGCTGACCTACACCCTCTGCATGGTCTGGCAGCATTAGCTAACCAGATAGTTTCTGAGCTCATTCAACACTGATCTGTCTGATGAAGCCTTTTGGATGAGATGAGGACATTGATGATGCTGCTGAATTTAGGTCACCTGCACTTATGTCAACAGTCAGAGCTCCATACACAATAAGAGTACTGAAGAAAAATACTTTAAACATGAGCTCTGTGTCACATTCATGCAGCTTGTGTAGAAACAGTTCATTCCATCAGAATGAACCTTCACCTGTTAAGGTAACAGTTTGGTAACAGTTGAGGAGGAAACTATCCAGGCTGGAAAATGAGAAGTCATTTCTACTGTGTGCTGTGCTGAAATAGCTCATTTGGGGGAGCGAACAAAAGGACCCACAACAGCTGCTGAAACCCAGGATTGAAACAGGGACCTTTAAATCTTTAATGTAACGCTCTCCCAAACAGGCAGGATCTCTGTGAGACACAAAAGGAGCAACATTTAGGATAATTATAGCTGGAACAGCAGGCTGTAACAGGAACTGGTCAACTTGTCTCTGTGGCGCAATCGGTCAGCGCGTTCGGCTGTTAACCGAAAGGATGGTGGTTCGAGCCCACCCAGGGACGATCTTTGTTTAATTCACTGGTATTATAGTTCACACATGGAAGAACGGAGGGTTTTTAAGTTGATGCTCAGTTATCTCCACCTAGTGGACAGATGGTAGAAGTTGATTCCTGAAAAGAGGAAGTGACTTTTCCTCAGATCAAACTGATGAAGGAGAACGAGCAGCTTCTTCCTCACTGACTCACTCAACCTCTGTCTCCTGGGTTTGGATTTAGGTCTGGGTCTGGGTCTAAGACCAGGTGGGCCTGCTCAGAGTCTCTGTGTTGGATGTGAGCTGCTGAAATCTCTGAACACCATGACACAGATAATATCAGTCTGATGTGTCATCTGTAATCCAGATGTTGTCAGCAACAAACAGATGTTCCTGACAGAAGCTCTGCTGATGATGATTCTGGATAGAAACTGGGAGGAAATAACTTTATTCTCTCTTTGGTTTTCCACGGAGGAAGTGAAGTTACAAACCACGTGATGATTTTCAGTCCAGCTCCTCGTTAGTATAGTGGACAGTATCTCCGCCTGTCACGTGGAAGACCGGGGTTCGATTCCCCGACGGGGAGAGTACGTGCATTTTCTTTAATAGCTCAGTGACAGAAGTTAACTCTCTCTGGTCAGCGGCGTCCCGCTCACAGACAGCAGTTTTATTTTGTAAACCAACCGGATTCTCTTTGCTTTAGAAAGTCCAACTTCCTGCCTGTCTCGGAAACTACGGTGGCTGGTAAGTGCAAAACAAAATTACTAAGTTCGAAACAAATGTACATGTTGGGAAACATTTTTATCTTTTATTAAACAAAATTACACAATAAAAACACTCTTACCACAGACAAAATAAATTTATATTTTAAAAGACAAATTTAAAAGTGGCAGAACACTTGTACAAATCCCGAAACAAATTTCCAAACGACAGAATCTTCCGGAAGGGGAATGTACCAAATGCCGGAAGTGATCCAGAAGAAGATTGACTGTGAGCTCAAAAAGTTTGTATCAGTTTGTGTGGCGGGAAAACTTTGCAGAGTGAAAGTTTATGGCAGCATGGAGTAAATGATGTTTTGCGGAAACAACTTGAGCCAATTTCCGCGGTTGTGTTTTCCGTGCGGACGATCTGTAGAATGTTTAACGTTGATGAACGGACCAGACGGAAGGAGCACGCGCACAGGAGACATCTAATAAACAGCCGGAAAATGCTAAACAAGCTAAGTGTAGCATCGTGCTAACTAGCTGAAGCCGCTGTCAGACATGCAGTGAATTAAAGTGCACCGTTTCATTTTGCAGCCAATCGTTGTCTTCACGGAATAGCAACGCGTTTAGTTAGTATACGTTGCTAGTTTATGTTTATTTATTTTTTATTTTATGCTTACAGTTACGCTAAATGCGCAATTGTTCCTGATTGTTTTAGCTGCTGCTAACTTTCTGTTTTGATACGGAACTCCGTTCATTTCAGCAGAACAACCATGAACATCATATAAACAATTCATGGAGGACAGAAAGTCAAAGTCAAAAGAACTGTGGGCCGAAAGGAAACAGGTCCAGGTACGTGTGTGGATATATCTGTAAAATATGGAAGTCAATATGTGTGTGTGTGAAATGAATGATATCTTTTTGTTATTTTAGCAGATAAACATGGATTGATGGCGCCACATGGAGCTGATTTAAAAGCTCAGAGAGGGAAAACACTCCCATTATATACAGATCCGGAGGTAGCAGCACCTGATCTACTGAAGCATGATGTGAAGTTTACACGGTGCAAACATCAGCCTGCGGACTCTTAAAAGGATGATTCCTCTCCAAACGCCATCAGGTTGGAACTTCGTGGACCTGGACAACTGTTTGGCTATCGGACGATGTGGCAGGTACTCAGACAAAAGTCCAATCTTCGAGTGAAGAGAGATGATGTGATGAATGAGAGAGCACGCAGAAGGTTTCTAAGAAGAAGCTGCTACTCAATGGGAGCGAACTGTATGTGGCATGCAGATGGTTCTGATAAACTGGCTCTCTCAGGACGCATGGATGGATTTTTTCACCTAAAGTGCTGTGGCTCCAATGTGGACCGACAAATAACAAGAAGCCAACAGTGATCGCTGAGAATCTCCTCTCATGAGACTGAGGACTGATTGTGGCACGGAGAATGGCATTATGGCTGCCATTCAGTCTCCCCTACGCCTCCATCATGATGACTGCTGCTCTGGGCCGTCCAGCCACATGTATGGCTCATCCACGAATAAGCAGCGTGTTGAATCCTGGTGGGCCATATTTAGAAGGGGAAGGTAAGTGGCCTTCATGAAGTCATTTTATTATGACTGACCTTTCATTTGATTTTTATCTTTATGTTCTATCGCAGATGAACTCCTCTAAACATATATAATAATTGAAGCTGGGACTTTAACGTGTTCATTTCAATTCATTCATTACAAAACCTTTAATGAATTAGATTTTTTTTAATGGAGTCCCACTTCTACTAATAATATATATTTACTTCCGATTCTATCCATTTCTACAGGTCTCAGTTCTGGATGGAGTTGTTTGCTGGATACTTCAACGGGAGCCATGAGCATCAGTGCCTTCTGAGATGTTGCTATGGTGATGTTGGATGAGTGTGTGAGACTGTGGAACAGTCACAGGATTCACACTTCCAGAACAGCGTCATGTCCAATGAACTGTACTGCTGACCACACAGGTAATATTGGTGATGGATGGATATTTCCATGTTTGTTTTATTATTATTATTTTATTGCTGAAATGTAAATAAATAATATAAATGTTATTTATTGTATCTAACACAGATTTGGCTCCACAGACTGGATTTGAGATTGAACCAGCTGATTTGGATGCTGTTCCAGAGGCGAGCCTGTCAATAGCTCCATGTGGGGACTCAAACATGCAGGAGGACTTTGACTTTGTTATGGAGCACAAACAACTACAGAAGCCAGAGAACTGGGAGTCTGCAACAGAACTGTACATGAAGCTGAAAGAAACTGCTCAGCTGTGAGTCAGTGACAAAGGGAATTTTCCCTTTACACATTATCAAGTGCTTACTCATTGGGGTTTCTGTCCTATTTCTATTAATTAATTTATTTATTTTTTAAATTAATTAATTTTTTTAATATACATGTCAAGAGCCATGAGATGACTGTGCTGTGATTTGGTATTAGACAAGTAACACAGAATTGAATCAAATATTGCCATGACTGAAAAACATGCAATTTTTCTGTCTTAAAATAGTTTGGAAAAAACTCAACCAATCTATCACAGATGCAATCAGAAGGAAATATTTGTAATTTTTTTATTGTTTGTCAACATAACATTTACATTCCCATTGTTTAATTTCTTCAGATGAACAGGTACCAGAATCATTTGGAAACATCACAAGGAAAAGTGAATGACAAGCTAAGAAATCTGATTTGGAGTGGTGGAACACTGCAGTCTGTCTGAACACCAAGTGTCACAGCTTCATTTTTGCTGAGTTTGAAATCAATTGATAAAAACTATAGCAAAGTAATGAGTCCTATATTTTTGTAAGTATGGAATACAAAACTTCTTGAAATTTGTTTTGTCTAAAACTTAACAGTGAAAATCTTAACTGTGTGGAGAGGAAAAAAAAACAAAACAAAACACCTTTTGGGAGTCTGGTCTCGAGGGATGATCTAGTTACCAATTACAAGTTACAGTTACAAGTCCATGTGTGACTTAAACACAGTGTGTGAATCTAGGAGTGCTAATTTCAATGTGTTTGAACATGTATTGGGAACTGGGAATGGAGAGTCATCCAGGAACTCTATTCTTGGCGATGGTTCCAATCCGGACGGGGGAGGTGAAGTCAGCCCAGCTGCAAACATCAAAACATCCTCCAGAGACAGCAGCCTGACCTTCTGCAAAGAAAAACCTTCAGTTACATCTTGGCAATGTATTTTCTCAACAAAGTCGAAAAATAAATTGTGATTGACAAACCTTCACAAAAAAAAAAAAAAAAAACACAGTCCGCCCTGTAGCCCAAAGTTTGACTTTCTTTAAGTCTCCTGTTACTTCCTGATGGACTGAGGTCAGGTTTGAAGAGTCTCTAGTTCCAGACCAGTGAGTGGCTTTTCAGAGTGGCACAGGACAGGGGCCAGCAAAGTAGGCTGTTGCTGCAGTGCAGTCAGAAACTGAAGAGCTGAAAGACCATCTTTGAATCTAAAAAGTCACCACAAACATTGTTTCACATTTAAATGACCTAAAGAAACTTCAATGTTTTATAAAATGACTATCCACCCAAACATATAGAAATGAGTAAAAATGGTTGTGTTGAACATTACTGATTTAAAGAAGAACTCTGTGTCTTGCTTTGCACTTGGCAGGGTAATTGTTTTTGAAAAATAGTTCAAGCAACAAAGCGTGTCATGTGATATATAAAGTTAATGATCATTAACCATTAGTGTTGTTTACAGCTAACCCTGTTCATACCATTTGCATTGTACACCAAGAACCTAAACCTAAATAAATTACAATTAACATTAAGTGAGTCACTGTCGTTTTTTTACTTACCCGTAGCAAGTACTCCTGACTGGATTTGTTTCAGGTGGATCCAGATCCTCAGTGTCAGATATTACTATCTGAAAAACAAATGAAAATGTCTGAAACAACACACTGAAAGCAAAGAACATCAGGCTGCCATAATCTGCCTTAATACCTGTCCAGGCTGAGCTGTGGATGAATCTCTGAAACATGATGAAATTGATAAACTGATGAACTTTATGATACAGAATATAACAGAGCTTTGAGTAACATTTAGAGGTAGAGAGGAACCATAAGATTTATAAATAAGATTATTTTGTTATAAATGATATCACACGTATGATATTTTCTACCACATGTTCATCACAATCACATCAACAACTTAAAGACAAATGACTTCTTTTGTAAAAACTAACACCTACCCTTTATCTTCAGGTTTGCGTTTGGGAGAACTGTGTTTTTTTTGGTTCAAAAACCTGAGAAGAAAAGCACAATTGCCAGCAACTTTAAACAGCTTCCATTATTGTTCCCTCACCACATACAGTATATATCAATGGTGAAAGGTTATCAGGGTGTCTGATTGGAATAGTAAATGCCAAATAATCAAGACTTGGTTTTTAGACTTAATGCTTGAAACCAAATGCACATCCTATCAATAAATAAAAACAAAAAAAAACTGAATCAAAGTACTAACTGTATAAATGAACGTACCAAAGTGTCAGCTGCATTGAATTCAGCTGTGCTCCTCGATGTGATGACAATTTCAGAATCAGAGTCTGATGTATCAACCTCTGTAGTAAAAACAAACAACACATTATTAATTATGCTACATCAGAGTAAATAAATATCTAAAAAATATTGAATGAAGAGATCCACAAACCTCCTCTAAAGTGTGTTTCTAGGCAAATGAAAAAAGTGCCTTTCCTATTTCCTTCTTATATTCTGCCAGTTTGAATGGGCTTTCTGACCCAGGCACATGGAGCACCTCTGAACAGTCTGGATACAAAAGAAGGTCTGCTCCTTCATCCATCTTCTTGTTAAATGTTCTCATTTCTTGGACAGCTTGCTTCAGTAGATCAGGTGCTGCTACCTCCGGATCTGTATATAATGGGAGTGTTTTCCCTCTCTGAGCTTTTAAATCAGCTCCATGTGGCGCCATCAATCCATGTTTATCTGCTAAAATAACAAAAAGATATCATTCATTTCACACACACACATATTTACTTCCATATTTTACAGATATATCCACACACGTACCTGGACCTGTTTCCTTTCGGCCCACAGTTCTTTTGACTTTGACTTTCTGTCCTCCATGAATTGTTTATATGATGTTCATGGTTGTTCTGCTGGAATGAACGGAGTTCCGTATCAAAACAGAAAGTTAGCAGCAGCTAAAACAATCAGCAACAATTGTGCATTTAGCATAAATATACGCCTAAAATAAAATAAATAAATAAAAACTAGCGACGCATACTAACTAAACGCGTTGCTATTCCGTGAAGACAACGATTGGCTGCTAAATGAAACGGTGCACTTTAATTCACTGCATGTCTGACAGCGGCTTCAGCTAGTTAGCGCGATGCTACACTTAGCTTGTTTAGCATTTTCCGGCTGTTTATTAGATGTCTCCTGTGCGCGTGCTCCTTCCGTCTGGTCCGTTCATGAACGTTAAACATTCTACAGATCGTCCGCACGGAAAACACAACCGCGTAAATTGGCTCAAGTTGTTTCCACAAAACGGCCAAAACATCATTTACTCCATGCTGCCACAAACTTTCACTCTGCAAAGTTTTCCCGCCACACAAACCGATACAAACTTTTTGAGCTCACAGTCAATCTTCTTCTGGATCACTTCCGGCATTTGGTACATTCCCCTTCCGGAGGATTTTGTCGTTTGGAAATTTGTTTCGGGATTTGTAAAAGTGTTCTGCCACTTTTAAATTTGTCTTTTAAAATATACATTTATTTTGTCTGTGGTAAGAGTGTTTTTATTGTGTAATTTTGTTTAATAAAAGATAAAAATGTTTCCCAACATGTACATTTGTTTTGCACTTAGTAATTTTGTTTTGCACTTACCAGCCACCGTAGGTAATTTTTAGTTTTAACTCAGATCTGCTGTTCTGTCTTTACATGAGACAGGCACGAAGTTGGACTTTCTAAAGCCAAGAGAATCCGGTTGGTTTTCAAAATAAAACTGCTGTCTGCAGGACGCCGCTGACCAGAGAGAGTTCACTTCTGTCACTGAGCTATTAAAGAAAAATGCACGTGCTCTCCCCGTCGGGGAATCGAACCCCGGTCTTCCGCGTGACAGGCGGAGATACTGTCCACTATACTAACGAGGAGCTGGAAAGCGAAAAATCATGTGATATAACGTCACTTCCTTCGTGGAAAAACAACTGGAGAATAAGTTCTTTCCTCCCAGTTTCTATCCAGAATCATCATCAGCACAGCTTCTGTCAGGAACATCTGTTTGTTGCTGACAACATCTGGATTACAGATGACACATCAGACTGATATTATCTGTGTCATGGTGTTCAGAGATTTCAGCAGCTCACATCCAACACAGAGACTCTGAGCAGGCCCACCTGGTCTTAGACCCAGACCCAGACCCAGACCTAAATCCAAACCCAGGAGACAGAGGTTGAGTGAGTCAGTGAGGAAGAAGCTGCTCGTTCTCCTTCAACAGTTTGATCTGAGGAAAAGTCACTTCCTCTTTTCAGGAATCAACTTCTACCATCTGTCCACTAGATGGAGATAACTGAGCATCAACTGAGAACTGAGTTCTTCATCATCTGGAAACAGACAGCATTGTTTTCTTCAGCTGGAGCTCTTTGTTCAAATCTACATTGAGGTTCAGAGCCAAATGTTTTTCCTTTCCTGGATTTACTTCATCATTTCAGTCACTCTGTGGATTCAGCTGACAAATGCAAAATACAACCAACATTTAAACGATGACGTGTTGAAACAAAACTTTATTGATTCAGTCTGGTCAGCAGAATATAACCTGATGAAATCAGCAACATTAAACTGATGTTTCTACATGAATGCATCACTGATTCTAAAACCATAAACTGAACATGAATCCAGCACTCAGCGTTACAGCAGCACACCTCTGTTACTGTGGAGCTGTGTCTCTTTTCTACTTTATTATAGATGACAGAAAAAAACTCCAGATAAGAAGCAGCTGTACATGCAGTGACTAGTTCTCCTGCTCAGGTATCGTCTCTCAGGGCATCATGTGTTGTCTTTGTGTGTCTTTGTGTCCGATGCTTCACAGCTCACAGGCCAAAGTACGTGCAGGCCTTCATGGCTCACCTGTACAGATCAGAGAGCTCAGCTTGCTGCAGAGCTGTTATAACGCTCCAAAGCAGGAGGTGGAAATGACTTTTCCTGTTTCAGTCACTGTGGGAGCAGCCTGGTCCAAAAGGGTTGGATTAAGGCTCTGAATGAATCCTGGAGTGTTCTGGGTGGGAAGTGCCATCTCAGGCTCCCTTTAAAAACCAGACGGGCTTGAAGAGCAGTTGATTGCTGTGATGATGAACTATGACTTCCTGATGATTCTCTTGGAGGAACTGAACGGTTCCTGTGATCCATGTTTGTCTCATTCAGACTGCAGCCTGAAGTCCCGGGGACATCATGCTAATGAACAGATCAATGGAACTGAAATAAACTGACAGTCCAACAGGAGGCAGGAAGAAGAAAGTAAAGGCCACAGACAACAATTCATCTGAAGATATTCAGTATTAATGCTGAGAGAAGTTCAGATCTCATCGTCAGTCCAGCCATCACATTTTCTTCCCTTTTTACCAACAGTGAAGTATAACAGTTTCTAGTTTCAAGCCTCCTTCAATACAACTTCCTCAGAGACACTGAAGAACGAGACCCAACGAAGAACCCAGGATAGAGAGGTTCAGTGAACGTGGTGTTGAAGGTGTGGAGGTGGATCAGTGAGTCAGAGGAGACTCTGTAGAAGGACAGAGAGCCAGCAGGACAGTCCACATACACTGCTACTCTGTTAGAGACAGAGGAGGAGGAGAGGGATGTTTTTCTGTTGTTGTGACAGACAGAGTAACCACCATTAGAGCACATCAGAGTCCAGGAATGATCGTTATATTCGAACAAACAGTCATCACTGTGTCCTTTCCTTCTGATTCCTCTGTAGCTCACTGAGATATAAACCACTCCTCTCCACTCAACCTCCCAGTAACAGCGACCAGTCAGACCATTTCTACACAGCAGCTGAGGACAGTTATTAAATCTGTCTGGATGAGCAGGATATGACTGATACTCTGCTACACGTGTCACCTTCCTGTTGTTGTCAGACAGTTTGAGGTTTCTGTGGATTGTGTTTGTGTCCAGTTCCAGTTCACAGACATCTGATGGAGAGAACAAGAAACAACAGCTGCAGTTTATCATCTGTTCATTTATCAACAACTTTACTGAAAGTGAACCATTCAAACTTACATTTCATCAGCTGTGAATAATGTTTGACTACATTTAAATGAAAAGCCAACAATCCAGTTAGAACATCAACAGTTACTGAACATGAGAGTCAAGATGTCAGCAATGTTCTGCTTTTTTTCTGCTGTGGAGTCAAAGATGACGGCTGATGGAGATCCACATCAATAAACACATGAAGTGTTGATCCTGAATGAAACTCATCTTTGGACTTCAGTCAGAAATGTAAAAATCTAGTGTAACATGAGCAGCTGAGTTTTCATGAATCAAAATGAAAACACACTCACACTTCCTCGGACCAGGTCTCAGTGTCTGTGGTCCACCATGGTCCACCCTGGAGGAAGAAAACAGAGTCAGGATCAACTTGATCCACCATCAAACATGAAGCAGAGTTCCTCAGAGCTGTCCAGACCTGAGAGTGTCCAGTCTCCAGTCTGGATCCTCCAGTCCAGCAGACAGAAGCTTCACTCCTGAGTCTCCTGGATGATTGTAGCTCAGGTCCAGTTCTCTCAGATGGGAGGGGTTGGAGCTGAGAGCTGAGGCCAGAGAAGAACAGCCTTCCTCTGAGAGCAGGCATCCTGAAAGACTGAACACACACATCAAGAAGGTTGAATCTGTGTGACTGACTGTGGTCTGAGATTATTCACCAAACATCAGGTCTGAGTATTCAAGGTTCTTAAGAGATTTCAACATCACCTGACCAACATTTTATCGGGATAACAGATAGGAAGTACTACTGAAGGAAGTACTCAATAAAAAATTTGCAAATACGCTTCACTTCCTAAACTAGTAGAACGCCATCATGTCATCCGCTCCACTTCACTGGACCCTTATGTCCAAAAGAACAACACTTTCCTTTTGCATTAAGGGGGAAATTAACCGCAGTGATCAAAAATATTTGGTCAGGTCTTTAGACACTGCAGCAGGAACAACAAGCACTTATGAGTTGCATGAATTAAACAAGCTGGCACTTTTTAGAGAATCAGTAGAACAAAGAAACATTATGAGCAAAAACACAGTCAGTGGAGTGGAGGTCCGTGAAATATTTTCCTGAATGAGAACTCCATCATCACAACTGTCATAGATGGCAAAAGCAGCAGAAAGGTTCTGTCCACTTCCGCAAATCAATGATTCATTATGGAACGTGAAGCTTTTTATCTTGACGATCTCTCAAATAAGCAAATCTCTTCAGTTCATTTTATCTAATTTAATGAGAAATTATTACAAATATAGAAAACGTCTTAACAAAAACTTGAATTCTGACCTGAGAGTTTCCAGCTCACAGTGGGGACTCTTCAGTCCAGCAGACAGCAGCTCCACTCCTGAATCCTGCAGGTTGTTGTTACTCAGGTCCAGATCTCTCAGACTAGAGGACTGGGAGCTGAGGACTGAGGACAGAGCTTCACAGCTTCTGTCTGAGAGGTTACAGCTGCTCAGTCTGAGGAGGAATCAGAAAAACAAGAGAAAATGATTACAAAAATGTGTTCTTGGTTTGAGCAAATAAAAGTATTTAGTCGATCTTGTTGGATTTATGTGCACATACAGAACTTTGTTGGAGGCTTTGACCACTGGCAGCAGCCTCAGAAGAGCCTCCTCTGAAGCAGAGTATTTCTTCAGGTCAAACACGTCCAGATCTTTTTCTGATGACAGTAAGATGAAGACCAGAGCTGACCATTGAGCAGGAGACAGTTTATCTGTGGAGAGACGTCCTGATCTCAGGGACTGTTGGATCTCCTCCACCAGAGAACCATCATTCAGTTCATTCAGACAGTGAAACAGGTTGATACTTTTCTCTGGAGACAGATTCTCACTGATCTTCTTCTTGATGTACTGGACGGTTTCCTGATTGGTCTCTGAGCTACTTCCTGTCTGTGTCACCAGGCCTCGTAGGAGAGTTTGGTTGGTCTGCAGTGAAAGACCCAGAAGGAACCGGAGGAACAAGTCCAGGTGTCCATGTAGACTCTGTAAGGCCTCATCCACAGCACTCTGGTAAAAAATTAAAGGTTCAGGGTTTTTTTTAAAAAGGTTTGACCAAAGGAAGGTTGTTTGTTTTTCTGCCATCAGATTGACTCCAGAGTTGATGAAGGTCAGATGGACATGAAGAGCAGCCAGAAACTCCTGAACACTCAGATGGACGAAGCAGAAGACCTTGTCCTGGTACAGCCCTGTCTCCTCTTTGAAGATCTGTGTGAACACTCCTGAGTAAACTGATGCTGCTCTGATATCGATGCCACACTCTGTCAGGTCTGATTCATAGAAGATCAGGTTTCCTTTCTGCAGCTGCTCAAAAGCCACTTTTCCCAGAGACTCAATCATCTTCCTGGTCTCTGGACTCCAGTGCGGATCTGACTCAGCTCCTCCATCGTACTTGACCTTCTTCAGTTTGGACTGAACCACCAGGAAGTGGATGTACATCTCAGTCAGGGTCTTGGGCAGCTCTCCTCCCTCTCTGGTCTTCAACACCTCCTCCAGAACTGTAGCAGTGATCCAGCAGAAGACTGGGATGTGGCACATGATGTGGAGGCTTCGTGACGTCTTGATGTGGGAGATGATCCTGCTGGCCTGCTCCTCATGTCTGCACCTCTTCCTGAAGTACTCCTCCTTCTGGGGGTCATTGAACCCTCTGACCTCTGTCACCATGTCAACACACTGAGGAGGGATCTGATTGGCTGCTGCAGGTCGTGTGGTTATCCAGAGGCGAGCAGAGGGAAGCAGTTTCCCCCTGATGAGGTTTGTCAGCAGCACGTCCACTGAGGTGGACTCTGTAGGATCAGTCAGGACCTCAGTGTTGTGGAAGTCCAGAGGAAGTCGACACTCATCCAGACCGTCAAAGATGAACACAAGCTGGAAGTGATCAAAGCTGCACATTCCTGCTTCTTTGGTTTCAGTGAAGAAGAGATGAACAAGTTCCACCAAGATGAACTTCTTCTCTTTCAGCACATTCAGCTCTCTGAAGGTGAAGGGAATGTGAACTCTATGTCCTGGTTGGCTTTGTCTTCAGCCCAGTCCAGAGTGAACTTCTGTGTTAAGACGGTTTTCCCAATGCCAGCCACTCCCTTTGTCATCACTGTTCTGATTGGTTGGTCTCTTCCAGGTGGGGGTTTAAAGATGTCTTCTTGTCTGATGCTTGTTTCTGCTCTGTCCTGTTTCCTGGATGCTGTTTCAATCTGTCTGACCTCATGTTCCTCATTGACCTCTCCAGTCCCTCCCTCTGTGATGTAGAGCTCTGTGTAGATCTGATTCAGAAGGGTTGGGTTTCCTGCTTTAGAGATCCCCTCAAACACACACTGGTGCTTCTTTTTCAGAGCAGATTTGAGTTTATGTCGACAAACTTGAGCACGACTTTCTGAATAAACAAAAAACAAATTAGATTTAAAAAACTACAAGGTTGATGTTTACTTAGGGAATAAGGAATAAGAGTATGATCATATTTCTCTCCATCTCCTGAGACTTCAGTAAATGTCTAATTGATCCATCATATTAAATCCTCTTACCTCTCTGCAGACAGTCAGCCAGCTCCTCCTGCTTCATCCTCCTCAGGAAGTTCACTGTGATCTTCAGAAATGCCTCTCTGCTCCTCCTCTGCTCTTCATCCACCTCATCATCCTCATTCTTCATGAATTGTGGGTAATCTGGACTCAGACTCCTTTTGATTTTATTCAGCTCATTCTTCACATAACAGACGATGTTCTCCTCCAGCAGCTGGAACACAATAACATCCTGTGTAAAGTTCACTCTCAGTATAAACTGATGGATCAAAGCATCAGATCATCAGTCAGCAGAGTTCAACTTTAGCTGCTGCTGTATCATCTGCTGCCACGTCTCTTTCCAAAGCTACACAGAAAGATTCAGACCTGCTGACTTCACTACACTAACTTCACTGGTGTAACTTACTAAGTTTGACTTTAGATTCTGACAACACAGAGATCCTGAACATCACATGAAGACCAAACTGATACAGCCCTTCAACACATCAACTTAGGAAGTGAAAATTCAGGGTATTAACTGTGACTGTGGCTGAAGATAGATCAGACCACCTGAACTAGTTCACTGATGAATTATTCCATCTTTAAACCCTGTAGAGACAGAGTCCATGGAGGTCCAGGACTGAATCTGATTAACTTTGGTCTTTGTTATTAAGTCACAGCTGAAATGATCTGAAAAAAAAAACAACAAAAAAAAAAACAAAACAAAACTAAATAAACTTTTCTTTAAGATTCACTGTAGTTGAACAAGAAGGAGCAGAAATGTTTTGTAAAAGTCTCCAACAGACCATATTAATACAGAACATATCTGTTGAGGCTGATGGATTATTGCTCTGTGGTGAACTACAACTCCCAGTCCTCTCCCACTCTCTCCCACCCCAAACCTGTTCAATCCCAATTCAACTCCTGTCTGTCACAGAGTAAAGCTCTACTGGTCTAAAGAGTGCAGCTTCAAACTCTAGTCTTTGTTGGTGTCTGTTTGTAGTCACTGGATGAACATTTACACACCATAAATATGGAGTCCAGGTCTGTGTGATGATGTTTGTCCGACTGAACTCTGAGGAGAAAAGACACAAACACACAGTTTGTTCCAGGAGTTTTCTATGAACCACCAGAGAAACTGATAGACAAGCTTTGATACCTTTAATGAGTCAAACAACAACAAATGATCAGCTTTTACCTTTTTTCTTTGATAAAGTCATTCATAGACTGATCACTCTTCATGGACACACAGCTGGATACAGCAGACTGTTTTCCTCCCTTAAAGTAAATAGGACGCTCCATAGACCGATCACTCTTCATGGACACACAGCTGGACAGCAGACTGTTGTCCTCCCTTAAATGTAATAGGACGATTCATAGACCGATCACTCTTCATGGACACACAGCTCAGTTCAGGAGAATCTGGTCTTGACTTCTGGTTACTAGTGGAAACCAAGTTGACATTAAAATAATCAACAACCAAGAAACTGAGCAAAAAAAAGATCAGTTTTGAAGGAGTTTGAGTTTCATTTTTGATCCAGAATATTTTATTGTGGGGTTTAATTTTAATTAAATTTACATATTACATAGACTTTTTGGATATTTTTCATTAACTCATATGAAGCATTTTGTTGCCTGATTTGAAAAGGCCAAGACAAATAAAGATTATTATCATCATGGGGATCTAGCTCAGTTGTAGAGTCCCCATGTGCAAACCCCAGATAAATGGGGAGGGTTAGGGCAGGAAAGACTCAGGTGTAAAAATTGTGGCCAAATTCATCACACAAGTGACAGAGTTGACTGGCTGTGGTGACCACAAATAGGGAAAAGACAGAAGAGACAGAGGGGAAAAAAAAACCCAAAAAAGGTATGATTATCATTATACTCACAATATCTTCAAATGTTGGTTGAGCTCCCTGTAAAAACAAGGACAAATAAAAAAGCAGCAGAAAAAGTTCAGGAGTAAAACATGTAAGTGACAGTGAGAGTGAATAATGATGGAGCAGTGATCTGAGTGCTGAGCTCTGACAGATAGACAGTTAGAGATCCTCATCTCACCTCTGAGCTTTGGTCTGACTCTCATGTTCCCCACACAGAGTGGTTTTAGAGGGAGGGGCTCCCTCCTCTCTGTCCTCACACTGATTCATAGCTGAGCCTCCACCTTCACACAAACACAACAAAAAGCTTCATTACAACAGGATTTACATCACAGGACACATACATCATCATCAAATATACACTAAGTTCAGCCTTAACCTGACTGAAAACAACACAGACAGAAAATTGAGAAAGGACACTCAAGATTAATGCTCATCCCAACATTCAATTTTATATTTGCATTATATTTAAAACTTTAAATTGAATCAGATAAATATTTATGTTTTGTAATGTTTAAAAGGTATTTTAATTAAATACATTTGAGGACCAAATTATTACAAGCCATCAGTTACAACTAAGCCAGTCTGACCTGTCAGGAAACCCCAGACCAGAGGAGATGGTTCTCTCATCTGATGTTTAGGATGCACCTTAATCATTTGTTTCTTTGACAAATTAAATACTGTGCCTCCACAACTTAGCCGTATCTCAGATCTAATGGTGCTTCTTCTGTCTGTCCACTAGATGGTGGTAACTGACTGTAGAATGGGTTGATGGATGCTGCGATTTCTGAAACTGTCATCTCTCAGACATTTTCAGGGAAGACCAGTTCTGTCACTAAACTGTCAAAAAGTAACACACCCTGTGGTGTTAAACTATGAGGACAAACGCAGACCCCCCAAAAAAAAAAAAAAAAAACACCTGTCAACTCACACTGGAGGATCAGTGCTCTGTTGATTCTATTAATGCCATTAATACAGCCGATCCTCAAATTATTGTTCAAACTATTAATATTATTTTTACACATTGAAAGCAGCTAATCAGCATCCAGAAAAGTTCTTCCGCCAGTCAAACAGTGAAACAACACAATGTGATCACAGTGATCCTGTTCACACATTTACAGATTCTCACCTGCTGAACTCACTTCAGGGAGACTTTCTGACACTTTCCAGCTTCATGTGAAGAGAAGAAGCTGCTTGTTCTCCCTCATCAGTCCTGGTGTCTGTTTGAGCTGAGGAAAGTTACATCCTCATAACTTCAGAGTCCAAAGTATGAAACATTAAACCGCTCCAACCTGTTTTTGGTTTGTTGTTGTACTGCTGCTGTAGTCAGCGAGGTGGAGATGGAGAAACAGAGCCGGTAAAACCGAGTATTTCTCTACAGTTAGAGTCCAACAGAAATAGTCCGGTTGGGATACAAAAGTCCAACAAAAAGAGGAAACACAGACTGAGCTCGACTTTCTGAAAAACAGAGAGAGAAAACAAAAGGCGAGACTGAACAAACAGGGAACCAAGAGAGAGGCTGACTGAGAGACACCGGAGAACCTGAACGGATAATAAGAATAACAATAATAATAATAATAATAATAATAACAATAATAGAGCAGCGGTACCAAGAAGAACACAGGATACTCCGGCACTGAAGAGAAGTCCGAGGAGGGAATCTATGTGGGCTGATTGGCGGGAAATGCTGGACAGGTGTGCCTCATTAGGAGAGAGGACACGCCCACTGGGACAGAACACAGGGGGGAGGGGCCGGGGGACACGTGACTTTAGCAACAAGGAAGCAGCTGACATACACAACCTTTATCATTCAGCCTGTTTCAGTCCACAGCTGTACTCTGCTGTTTTGTTGGTTTACCTCTTCCACAAAACTTCAGGCTGCTCCAAAGGGAGACATGAAGACTGCAGCGAGATGCTGTGTCCTTTAATGGGACTTCCGTAGAGGAAGTTACATGAGGATCCAGTCACTTAAATCTTCACATTACTGCCTGTCCCTGAGGACACACAGAAAGGAAATTGTGTTAACTTTTGTGTTTTAAATCATCACAATTACACAGTTGTAATTGACAGGTCTTATTGTTTCTTTTTTTTGGATTTGTTTGGATTTAAGTTGTCAATTAAATGTAGTCCAGTACAAGAGTTCAATATTTTCTTCTGAAAAGTGGTGGTGTTCAGGAATACAGTACAAATAAATAGAAACACTCGAATATCATACAGTACTTTGAACTGCATTTAAATGCAGTATTTTGATAAATATATGAATTAATTCCATCATTGTTCATATAATTACAAAAGTACATATGTAGATTATTTGGTGTTCTGTAACTCTACCAGTTAAAACTCCTGAATTCTTAAAAATCCTTCAACCTGTTTTTGAAACCATTGCAAAAGTATAAATGACTCCAGATTATGTGGAATATGGCCCGGGATTGAATAAAGAATAATGCCTTACATTTGAAGGACCAAATGATCAACCCCAGAAATGTTCCTTGCACCTTTAATCCTCAGTTCCATTAAAGTAACATCCCCCAATTATACAAAATTTCAATACTGACTGTAACGGGTGTTAGGTCGAACCGAAGTACAACACAGACTGAGATAAAAAAAGAACAGTTCAACAGTTTATTCTGAAGCCCCTCTGGTGAGGGAATCCAGGTAAACAGGGGAGAGGTGAGGGCCGGCAGTCAGAGGAGTCAGAGACAGATGGTGGTCAGATAGACAAATAGATGTACATTATTGATCCAAACTAGGAAATTCTCATGTCACAGCAGCAAGACAAACTGTACAGTAGTAACAGGAATAATAATAAAATATAAAATATGTACAAGATAATAAAACTATAAACAGACAATAACTACACAAACTATAAGAATACAATGACACATTAGGTGCTATAGTTACAGTTTGTTTTGTTTTTATATATCAGAGATGTGGTTTCTCTGTCAGACAGATGAGAGATATTGTACAGTGTGATGGAATGTGGCAGGAATGATTTCCTGTATCTGCCTCTTCGGCAGCGGAGCTCTAACAGTCTGTTGCTTTGGTTGGATATGTCAGGTTATGTGGTCAGAGACAGACAGGATCAACTCCAAACAAACAGTCTGGAAATGAATATGAGACATGACGCTAAAAATAATCTATCAGAAAATTAGTGGAATGAGATGGTTGCACTGATTAGGTGGGTGC
Organism: Echeneis naucrates; assembly: GCF_900963305.1. Lineage (NCBI taxonomy): Eukaryota > Metazoa > Chordata > Actinopteri > Carangiformes > Echeneidae > Echeneis > Echeneis naucrates. The sequence goes on from NC_042512.1 coordinate 626,506, forward strand.
AGCAGACGGGTAGAGCTGGGCAGGTGAGAAAAGAAGAAAACCAGTGCAGTGTGACATTTGTTATGATTCTGCCATAGCGTGCATTTATGACCTTTTCCATGGCAGAACTAACAAAAACAAACACATTATTAAACAGCTTTCAGTTCATGACACGCACAGCTGCTTTTCATTGCCACTGAGAATTCTTGAGGAAACTCATAATAATGAATTAAAACACACCCAACACAAAAAATATCATTCCTTCCTGAGCAATGCTTTCACAGCTTTGATTCCCAGCCTGGCCAAAAATCTAATTTACATTACCCAGGGGGGTTGGAGGATGTGCCTGTGTGGAGCCTATGTCAACCAACTCCCAGACAACAAACAATATGTAAAGAACATATTAATACCACCAACTAAATTAAACTAAAACAACTAACAGTAGGTATAAAAACCCACTGAAACATGGCTTGATTCTGGAACGTCCTCTGCAACCAGACCAGTTCAGCCAGAGAGACCAGAGGGTCAGGGTCAGTCTGTGAGCTGTTAGTCAGTTTCTGTTGACTCAGCTTTATTTTGAAAGTCTTGTCTCCCCTCAGTGTTGTTTGGTTACTTCCCTTCTTTGTTGTTTCCCACCTCAGCTGGTTTATTCCTTCCCTGCCCTAATGTGTGTTACTTGTGTCTTGTTAAGTTCAGTTTGTATTTCAGACTTGGATTTTGTCTAGTCCGTGTTGGATCCTTGTCCTGTTCACCACTGTTCCCTGAGAGCCATGCCTTGTTTTTTCTTTTTTAATTCGCTCCAGTTTTTTCTTGTTTTGAGTACAAGTATGTGCATGAACGTATGTTTATGTCTGTTCCAAGTCTTGGTTTTGTTTATTAAACATGTATGGTGGTGTATTTCCACCACCTTCAACTGGCTTCCACTTGCTCCTGCACTTGGCTCCTCACCTCCAGCACTCACACGACCGTGACAGGAGACGACAAACAAAACAGCAGCCTGTTGGTGGTGGAGGCTGATGGCTGTGAAACACAGAAGGCACAGCCACTGTGCAGAGGGCCGTTTCCAACAGCGTGGAGGAGAGGAGGAGAGGGCGCACTGCCAAATCACAACACCAAGAGGCTGAACGGGCTCCGAGCAGGAAACCCGGTCTGCATTCAAGAGGTCACACACAGGACACACACACACACCGGACTGTGAAGGTGAGGAAGAGGAACCGGAGGATCCACGTAAACACACAGAGGGGCGGCACCTGATAGCTGATGGGATTGATGAGTGAGGAGGAGGGGGAGAGAATCTCCATCTGCCACACAAGAACCTGTTTATTTTCATTTATTTTATTGCTGTTTCCCACACAGGTGCAAACATAAGCTCCACCTTTGTTACGCCACTGTCACACTTTTTACATCGAATTTCTAACAGTTTCCTTGTGTGAGTTTGAACACTGTGGCCGTTTTGGGAGGAGGGAGAGGACGGAGCTCAGAGCAGTATCTACTGCTGCTGCTGATAGAGAACTGCAGAACGATGTGTACTTTCACGAGTTTGATTCCCGGCCAATGCAATGTTACTTTTTCCTCCAACTTTTTAAAACTGAGCTGCTCTACATGAAAAGCAGCACTGACAGGTCTCCTCCATCTCACTCTTACTTAAGCTGACTTCCAGGCCTAGATGTTGCAGTCTCATTATATGAAAGCTGTGAGTTTGACCCTCACATGGGGTTCACCTGTGCTCATCTGTTCCCCTCACACAGGAAAAGTACCCGGAAGGGACCAGCTTTATTTAAGAGCACAAACAACTAACCCTAACCCAACTAAATAAAATGTACATCAACCTAAGAAAACTAAAAAAAGAATAACTCACATACCTGCATTGTGGAGAAGAAACATTCACAGGTGTTGACAGGTTTTTCTCCTACATGCCCTCTGTGCTCTGTAACACCATGAACACAGTCTCTACATGGCTCCTGTTAGCATCCAGTCTCAATAGCACACTCTGGCGTTATAAGCTAAGTAGCAGCCGAGCAACTCATGCTTCTCCACTTCTCCTCTAATTGGCGAGATTATGCATGAAAATAACAAAATATATAGTTTTACAACTTAACTCTGTGATTACACCAACTTCATAAGTATTTTTATCTAACTTACTTCAATTTGCACAACAAAACGATAAAAAAAAATACAAAGACCATCAGAAATGCGTAATTTTCTGGAAGGAGAGTCGCGAGCAAGAGGAAATAATATGCAGCGCAAGACGGCAAGGGAGATTACAAAATAAAATATGCATTCTACTTCCGGTGCTTCGCAGACCTCCCTCCCGGCATTTGTGTATGTTTTAAACCTTAACATCAACATCTGTAACTGTAAATTCCTTCCTACAATATTAACACTCAAAAGAAAAAGAAAGCATGACAAAAAAAAAAATACTGTCCTTCAAAATAAGAGTGTGCGCTTCACTGCCATGTTGTTGTCTCTGAAACCACGTCTGTGTCGGTCAACTCTTGTGCTCCTCACAGTTGTGTGTCACTTCCTCAAAAGTTTGAAGTGATGTGTGAGTCTGAAGCGCTGCTGCCTTTTGTGACGTCACTGCCATAAAGGCTAAAAGTCCGATCAGGAAGTGTGTCCCTCGCCGGGTGCGGTGGCGCGCGCCTGTAATCCAAGTTACCGGGAGGCTGAGGCTGGAGGAGCGTTTGAGCTCAGGAGCTCTGGGCTGCAGCGGACTATGTCGATCGGGTGTCCGCACTAAGTTCGGTATCGATATGGTGCTCCGGGGGGAGCCCGGGATCACCAGGTCGTCTAAGGAGGGGTGCACCGGCCCAGGTCGGACACGGAGCAGGTCAAAGCCCCCGTGAATAGACGCTGTAGTTCAGCCTGAGTAAGACAGCGGGACCCAGTCTTTATGCTGCCACTATATATGTATATATACACACACACACACGGCCTCATCCTTTATTCACACTGAAATCCTCCACAAACTGAAGGACTCTCCACCTGGAGCAGAGGACCAGACATCAACAGAACAGTCTGTGATCCGACTTCATTCATTTTAACATTAGAAAAAAGCTGCAGCTGCCACCAGATCAGGAATTTAAAATGAACAGATTAAAATAGAATTCATATGTGTTTTATATTTTACTAACTGTAGCAGTGAGCAATAAAAGCATAAACAACAAAATAAAGGAATATTATGTTGTGGATGACAATTGTGGTGTGCAAAACCATGGACACTATCAACATTTCCTCCTTCCAGGGCTTGTTGGTGTACGGGTATGATTCTCACTCAGAGTGCAAGAGTTCCCAGTTTCAAATCCTGGACGAGCCCCTCATATGACATTTGAATGAATTTGCTTTAACTCATTATGAATGTCTTCTTCTATGGCAGATACAGTTTTCCAGCCCATTAATGTTGTTCACCCCTCTCCCCTCGTTTATCGTTGTTCTTTATTGCTCAATCATTTCTGACAAGGATTAATTTTCAAGTCCCACCTGCCCCCCACAAAATGCCAATGAAATACACCAACCTTACAATTTTCAAATGTAATGAAGTAACATCAAGTAACATGATGTTCTATCTGTCACCAACTTAAGTGGTCCATGTCATAAAGTTTTTATCTGTTCTGATGATTGGAAATGTCTGTTTATTGTTTATCACTTGTTCGGATCCCTGTTAGCTGTCACTGAGGCAGCAGCTACTCTTCCTGGGGTCCAAATGAAAATGCACATCTGCAGTCAAACAGGTTCAGGTAGATGCAGAGTCCTACATTAAAACAAACCACAACAACAACCTCAACTGTAGTATACACATTACACTTCCATCACCAGATCCTCTGTATATACATGTACTTCAGAGTGGTGCTGTGGCTTAGCTGGTCAAAGTGTCTGTCTAGTATACAAGAGGTCCTGGGTTCAAATCCCAGCAGTACTTTGCTTTAGAATGTGACACATTGTTGATCTAACAAGCTGGCAGCTGAACCTTTCTTGCCTGGACAAGCACTGAGCGAGGTGCCGTATTCCACCCTGAACAGTAAATGTTTCAGCTGTGTGCTGTACCTATGATACTTACATTGAGGTAACTCATCTGTACATGTCAGCAATGAAAGCCAGCACGTACTTTGGCCTGTGAGCTGTGAAGCATTGGACACAAAAACACACAAAGACAACACACGATGCCCTGAGAGACGATACCTGAGCAGGAGAACTAGTCACTGCATGTACAGCTGCTTCTTATCTGGAGTTTTTTCTGTCATCTATAATAAAGTACAAAAGAGACACAGCTCCACAGTAACAGAGGTGTGCTGCTGTAACGCTGAGTGCTGGATTCATGTTCAGTTTATGGTTTTAGGCTGTAACAGGAACTGGTCATCATGTCTCTGTGGCACAATCGGTCAGCGCATTCGGCTGTTAACCGAAAGGATGGTGGTTCGAGCCCACCCAGGGACGATCTTTGTTTAATTCACTGGTTATAGTTCACACATGGAAGACTGGAGGATTTTTAAGTTGATGCTCAGTTATCTCCATCTAGTGGACAGATGGTAGAAGTTGATTCCTGAAAAGAGGAAGTGACTTTTCCTCAGATCAAACTGTTGAAGGAGAACGAGCAGCTTCTTCTCTTCACATGTTTCCTCACTGACTCAAATAGATGCAGAATGTCATTTATCACTTTCTCCAGTAATGTGTACAGTTGTCACTGTGCTGCTCCTGACTCAGTGATGCTGTTGGATGCTTATAGGGCCGCCGTTCTTAAAGTGTGGGCTCTATAATAAGCTATAATTATCCTAAATGTTGCTCCTTTTGTGTCTCACAGAGATCCTGCCTGTTTGGGAGAGCATTACATTAAAGATTTAAAGGTCTCTGTTTCAATCCTGGGTTTCAGCAGCTGTTGTGCGTCCTTTTGTTCGCCCCCCAATGAGCTATTTCAGCACAGCACACAGTAGAAATGACTTCTCATTATTGCTTCCATGACCTGGAAGTGGAACTAAAGGTGTGTCCCTATCACCGGCCTTGATAATGATAACTGAGCACCAGTGAGTGCTCTCCTCCTCTTAGAGTCCTCACAACAGCACTCAGCTGTGTCATATTTTAAGGCTGTGCAGATAACAGAGATTCTCAAACATGCTTCATCTCTCCCCAAATGGGAAACTTGGTCCATGAAAAAAAACTAGCTGTTGCTGGCAGGATCTGAACCTGCACAGAGAGTTCTAGTCCATCACCTTAACCACTCGGCCACAACACCCACATGCAGGAAAGCTCCTGTGACTCAACATTTTCCAGCCTGGATAGTTTCCTCCTCAACTGTTACCAAACTGTTACCTTAACAGGTGAAGGTTCATTCTGATGGAATGAACTGTTTCTACACAAGCTGCATGAATGTGACACAGAGCTCATGTTTAAAGTATTTTTCTTCAGTACTATGATTGTCTATGGAGCTCTGACTGTTGACATAAGTGCAGGTGACCTAAATTCAGCAGCATCATCAATGTCCTCATCTCATCCAAAAGGCTTCATCAGACAGCATATAGCTTCAGGAGCTCAGAAGCTATCTGGTTAGTTAATGCTGCCAGACCATGCAGGGGATGTAGCTCAGTGGTAGAACGTGCAATTCCCATGTATAAGTGTTTTCTATCTACAACATCTTACATTATGAATGAGGCACTGCTGGGATTTGAACCCAGGAGCTCCTGTTTACTAGACAGGCGCTTTGACCAGCTAAGCCACAGCACCACTCTGAAGTGAATGTATATACAGAGGATCTGGTAATGGAAGTGTAATGTGTATACTGCAGCTTAGGTTGATGGTAAAGTGGTTTGTTTAATGTAGGACTCTGCATCTACCTGAACCTGTTTGACTGCAGATGTGCATTTTCATTTGGACCCCAGGAAGAGTAGCTGCTGCCTCAGTGACAGCTAACGGGGATCCTAACAAGTGATAAACTATAAACAGACATTTCCAACCGTCATCAAAATGTATTCTTTAATTAAATGTTCCAGAGCTCAGGCTGTTGGTACACAAACAAAGAAAGACATAATTGTGGATTCACAAGATTATATCAGGATCTGACCTTTTCCTGTTCCATCAGTAACCATCAAAGGAGATGCTGATTCTGTGATGTCACAAAGGTTCTAATGACATCACAGAGATCAAAGGCTCCTCCCACTTTTTCTCATGACCTCCACCATAGAGTGCTGCCTGCTGCAATAATGCTGCCTTTAATAGAAGTTTAGGAACATTTAATTAAAGAATATTTCTTGATGAATGGAATGGAATGGATGGAAATTTGGTGACCGACAGCTTTTCACAGAAGACAAACTTTGGTAAGAGTCATAACAGCGTGTGACATGTTCCAGCCGACACTGGTCATTGATTGGCTAATGAACACTCCCCACATACTGATCAACACACCCACCAGCAGACACATCAATCAGCAGCCATGATCACTGTGATCATGCCAACGGACCAGTTTCTCAGCAGTCTGTCTCTGAAAACACATCCGTGTCGGTCACTTATTGATACAAATACACACTAAGGCAATAGCCTCCCCACTCGTGATGTTACCAACCTGTGATATTGATGATACCCTACAGTATGCAGAGCTACATGATCCTTGTAACAAACATTGTTTGCTGTTCATCATGTCATTTCCTCTGATGACACCTGAACCAAATTCTTGCTGAGACAAAACAGGTAACTAAATAAGTGACAGTCTGTTATACTCCAGTCTGTATTATATTACAGACTACAAACTGCTGTCACCTCAGGACACCATCAGCAGACCCTCAGCTGCATCCTTGTGGTTCCATGGTGTGACGCTTAGCAAGGAAGAAATATTGTCTCTTTGGAATTGGCATTTGGAATTTTTTTCACCTCTAGTGGCCTCCACCAGAGGACGAAAGAAGGAAAGACATATCTGAGGCCTCTGTTGAGGGATGATGGGTTTACTTTGATTCATTTAAAGTGTGGATAATGTTCGGTCATAAATCCAGCCATGTGAGTTCCCATAACCAGTTTGATTAAAAAAGGACTGTGATTTTGCACCTTCACATGCAATGGTGGTATAGTGGTGAGCATAGCCCTTCCAAGCAGTTGACCCGGGTTCGATTCCGGCCATTGCAGTTTAACTTTTGCCAGAGGAAGGTTAGTCTTTTCTCTACATTATTCACAGTCATGGAACTTTGTCTGCATCCATCCAAAGGGAAGCAACATAAAGCCAGAGTGTTCAGGCAACCACAATTACTCAACCACAAAAGCTCAAAAGTTTTCCAAAAAATTTGCTGAAAAATTAGCCCATCAACGTGAGTACGCAAAGATTTCCCGATTAGATCGCACAGAGGCTCAAAATTTGCATGACTTCACATGTGTCTTTCATGAGACATTTTCCAGCTAAAGGTCATGTCTCATAATGTAAAGGAACATTCATTGTATGTGCTATCTTTCTGCATTCTCCCCAAGATAAAAATAATATAATCATGCTGTGCATGTGCAAATAAAGATCATTATATGCATCATAATCATGGACCAGTAAAGTTGGTGACAGATAGAACATCATGTTATGTCATCACATTCTAAATTTTCACGTTTGGCATATTTCATTACCATTTGGTGGCGGTACGACGAGGTGGCCGAGTGGTTAAGGCGATGGACTGCTAATCCATTGTGCTCTGCACGCGTGGGTTTGAATCCCATCCTCGTCGGTGTTCAGTGGTTTTTTTGTCTCTCCATGTTGCTGCCTGCTGTTCCAGGTGGAATTATCCTAGATTTTTGAAGACGTTTGACCTCTCGTCCAAGAGGCGTCATTAGATAGATTGGTGTTTTACCTGTTGCAATATCTTAGAAGCATGAAATGCTTCATGAAATTTTCTTCCCAAAATACAGTACAAACTACAAAAATTCTGTCACCCTCTTTCTCTTGTCATGATAACAGTGTGAGAGATGTGAATTTTTAGCTTCATTGTGGGACTTTGGAGAAGTGGATGGTGAACAGAACATCCAGCATGGCAGGGGGCCAAGCTGTGGTATGATCTTAAGTTTAGCAGCTACCATCGCTTCGAGTTTCCAAAGTGGGGACTGAGCTGAAGATACAAATAAAATAATCAAAATGTGCTTTCTTCTTGAAATGCTTCCATGGTGCAACTGCTCTTGTTCTCTCTTTCATATCACAGCAACATCAACAACTAATAACTAAAGCTTATTATGCTTTATGCTAAAGAAAATCCTTTGTTAGTTGTCACAGTGGACTTGGCTCATCATATTTTGCTGACTAACTGGTATTGGAGTTGTGTAGAAAAAACAGAAAGATCTGACAACAGCTTTGAAAGCAGATACAGTCGGTCCAGATAAACTTTGAATTAACCTTAAACAGGTTCCAAGGATATTTAGAGAATGTTCAAGAAGGACCAACATGGACAGGCAGGATTCAAACCCCCTACACACTGAATGGTCTGCAGCTCAGCTGCCTCATACACAGCTAATTGCAATGGTGAGAGTGTGGTGCTGATAATGCCAACGTCATGGGTTCGATCCCCATACTGACCACATGCAGCATCTCAGAACGTGATACCTTTCACTATGTCTGTATGAAACCCCATAGACTTCAACACACTTTGACTTGACTTTCCAACCAGTGAAGCCGGTAGACTGCAGGTGGAAGTATCAGCAGTTTTTAAAACATGCACAATAAAAATAAAACAAAATAATTAAAAGCAATTTCAAGAAAAGTCAGACCGAACCTGAGCGCTCCATCTGGACTCAGGTTCTGATTGGACCTCAGCTGATGTTAATCAGTGTAATCAGAGCAGAGAGCAGCTCCGGTATGAAACCAGAATCATTGATCCCCCACGCAACACAGATGCATACGTCACACTCTCTCATGTTTGCTTCAAATGGTGAGCTCAGCACCACAAAAGTAGTACAAAGAAGTACCAAGATGTACAGCGGATCTGAAAATATAATAAGTGGTTGACCATCATGACTCCTACCAAAGTTTGTCTCCTGTGAAAAGCAGTCAATCAACAATATCCCTTCTCCTCAGCACAGCATGAGCCACAAAACTACCATTGCTCTTGCTTCAGTTGCCAAGATACTGCAACTAACAACCAGACAGCAAACCTCACACAGCTCCATAGTGGAACAGTTAGCACCCTTATTGACTGAAAGGCAACAGATGGGCTCTTCCGCAATTTGAACCTGGACTCTTGCACCCCTAAGCGAGAATCATACCCCTAGACCAACGAGCCATGTGGACTGTGAAGGTCATGACAAAAAAGTGGGAGGATTTCATCCCTTTGATGTCATTAGAACCTTTGTGACATCACAGAATCAGCATCTCCTTTGAAAGAAACTTTGATAAGAGTCATGATGGTCAGCCACATATGTTGGGGGTATTTTCAGATCCAAAATACATCCCTGTACATCAGAGTGGTGCTGCTACGGAGTGTTGCATCAGTGGCCACCATCACTTCAAATAACCCAAATGGGAAAGATCCTTATTGACAGAATTGTTGCGCTTTGCTACATCTGAACTAAAGATACAAATAAAATAATCTAAATTGGCTTTTATTTGAAATGTTTGTATGGTGCAACTGCTCTTGTTCTTTCTGCAGCTCAAAGCATCAAGGAGTTGAAACGCAGCATAATGATAAAAATAAACAGTCTGTATTTTTGGAAATTTTTAGGATCATTTTTGCAGCTTTAGCAGCCCGGCTAGCTCAGTCGGTAGAGCATGAGACTCTTAATCTCAGGGTCGTGGGTTCGAGCCCCACGTTGGGCGATAAGTAGTTTCTTTTTTTAGACCCAAACTTACCCAGCAGAACACTGCCTGGTTATGAGCAGGTTAAAAAGTACTGAGACTTCCACCTGCAGTCTATCCAATGACCAGCAGGCTCCACTGGTTGACAAAAACAGTCAGGATGGCCGAGTGGTCCAAGGCATCATCTCTGCAGTTGTTCTCTGAAACCGTCTGTATCTGTATCGTAGAAGAAGTAAAAACAAATGGGAAAATAGCACTCAGTAACATTTATGTATGTTGTTGTTGCGACATGGAAAGACTAACACAACCAGCGACAAGGATGGGATTCGGACCCATGTGTGCAGAGCACAACGGATTAGCAGTCCATCGGCCTCCTCGTCATGTTTTATACTTGTCCTGGAGTCTCCAGGGGAGACTGCGACCTGAACGCAGCACCTTAGAACGCTCAGCCATTCTGATGACAGAAGCTGAAAAATTTGCCCATCAAAGGGAGTCCAGTCATTCCAATACACAATGACCACGATCTGATAAGATCACATGGAGGCTTAGAGTTTGCACTTGCTCACACGTGTGGAGTGGACAAAACAGGTGTCTACAGGTTAAGGTTTCACATTGGAACCTTCACTGTGTGAAAGGACAGATTTTCTTTCACCTCTACTGCTGTAAGGTTTTGGGACAAAGGTATTTGTCTAAACGCTCCCTGGTGGTCTAGTGGCTAGGATTCGGCGCTCTCACTGCCGCGGCCTGGGTTCGATTCCCGGTCAGGGCAAGTGTTTTTACTGAAAAATACAGATGATTAAAAAAGCTTTGAAACCTGTTGATGTTGTTAAAGCGGCCTTTTCTCAAAGCTTAGCTTGCATGCTAGCATGGCAGGGGAATTAGCTCAAATGGTAGAGCACTCGCTTAGCATGTGAGAGGTAGTGGGATCGATGCCCACATTCTCCACAAGACTTTAGCTCTTGGATACAGCAACAAGTGAACTAAACACAGCAAGTCTTTGGTTTTTTGTATGGATTCATGGCATAGGTTACAAAATGAAGGGGTCGAGGAGGTCAGTGGATCAGCAAAAACCACATAAATTACTGTTTCTCTTGTCCAGAGATTGCAATGATAATTTTGTGGTTCATGGTGTTGATGCAGAGACAGAACTTCACAACTCTCTGACAGAGAAGCTGGATGCTGCTGTTGTGCATTTAAACTGGAAAATAGTGAGATGACACTGTTGTGTCATTCTTTATACTTGTCTATGCAGAGCGGTGAAATGGTCCATAGAACTCTAATATATCATCGAAGCATGTTAAAGGAACTGAGGTTCTAGTCCCAACCACTAAATTCTCATTATTAACTAAAACTGTGCCCCGTATAAGGCTCGAATTCACGACCTTCAAATTATGAGACTGACTTGCTGCCTACTGCACCAAATGTTTCAAGTAACCCAAATAGGAAAGTTCCTTATTGACAGCATTGTTGCGCTTTGCGACATCTGAGCTAAAGATACAAATAAACTAATATAAATTGGCTTTTATTTTGAAATGCTCTTGTTCTTTCTGTAGCTTAAAGCGTTAATGAGTTGAAACGCAGCAAAACATATTAAATGATAAAAGTAAAAATACAAATACTGTAAAAAATTGGACGGTCCATGGTGTAATCGTTAGCACTCTAAATCTGTCACTCATAACAGTTTTAGATTTAATTAAACAATTCAAGATTGTTGTGTGTGTGTGTTGTGGATGAAAAATCTGCATAAAATGGGAATATGATTGCTTGACAATCAAGGGTTAGGACTGAAAACACTAAAGCCTGTGGCTCCCTGTGGTGCAAAAAGAGAAAAGACAATTGTAGAGTTCTTACCTGAGCTCTGGTGAATATTTATTACAGGTGCTGCAGGAAGACAGAAGGTTGTTTCAAGACTCGTGAGTGGCGAATTTACAGCATTTAGTTTGCATTTAGAGCCAGGTGATCAGAATGAGGATGCAACTTTAAGGAGGAGATTGGAGTTGTTCTTTGGGTATTCAGACAGGAAGTGTCATTTATTTAGTGTCATAACATGTAGCATGATTCTTGTGCTGGACGTCAGGAGTGAAGGCAGTAACTCCAACAGTTCCAATATGATCAGGACTGTGGCAGCAAAATGAAGAAGCATGAAACCAGATTCTGTGATGCCACAAAGGTTCTAATGACATCACAGAGATCAAAGACTCCTCCCACTTTTTGTCATGACCTCCACAGTAGAGTGCACTCTGTTAATGAAGCTCAAAAGACAAACGTGGTCCTGCCAGATACCTTTGAGTTCTGCAGACAGAAGCAACAACAAAACTGGAACAATTTGGACTGAACTGGATTTGAAACCTTCACTGTCACCACCCACCAATGCCAGTTTGTTTCTTGTCAATGAAAACTAATCAGCTAATTCAGGCATTTTTCATCTCCCTGTGAACAAAAGTTATAGAAGCCAGTGAAAGACGATACCAACACCAGGTGGGCTGAAATGAGAAACATCACAGTCAACCAGAGTTCATGCTTGCGTATGAAAACATGCAGGTTCGGCAGGGGGCACCCAGATTTGAACTGGGGACCTCTTGACCTGCAGTCAAATGGCCACGCCGTTGATGTGACATTATGTTACGGCTTCAGCTGGTGTCTTCACTGTGGCAAGTGTCTTGTCAAGATCCTTCAAGTAACACAACCAGACAGCAAACTTCACACAGCTCCATGGTGTAATTGTTAGCACTCTAAATCTGTAATTCATAACATAACAGCGGGCGTTGTGCACCATGCAGGGAATCTACCTCAGTGGTAGAGTGCATGCTTTGCATGTAGGCCCCGCGGTCCCTGTCATCTCCAGCGTTGATAATGAAGCATGGGAAGTCTTTATCTCATTGGATCGGTTTACAGCAGACTGTGAAGCAGCAGTGGAGCAGTGGAAGAGTGCTGGGCCCAAAACCCACCTCTGCTGAGGCAGTGATGCAAATAACAAACTACATTCTACATTGATCTCATTGTCAGAATCAGTCAGTTCTTTCTCTTGGCATGATAACACTGTGAGAGATGTGCATTTGAAGCCTTCACTGTGGGACTTTGGAGAAGTGGATGGTGAACAGAACATCCTGCATTAATGGGCTCATCCAGCCGAAATAGCTCAGCTGGGAGAGCGTTAGACTGAAGATCTAAAGGTCCCTGGTTCAATCGTGGGTTTCGCCATCGGAGGTGGTACCTGAGTGAGATTCAAACTCAGGTTTCTTTGACCTACATTTCCAACCACACCATGAAATATTGTGAGGGTGGATGCGTCACGCTCACTGGTTGTGTGTCCAAAAGGCTGTCAAACACATATTTCTTCCATTTTCTCCTCCAAACATTTGTACACAGTTTTGAGATTTCCCATAATGTCATATGTGTGTCATTTTTGCAGTGAAGTATTTAATTAAATGTAAAACTGTTATAAACGGAGTGTTGCATTAGTGGCCACCATCACTTCAAGTAACCCAAATGGGAAAGATCCTTATCGACAGCATTGTTGTGCATTGTTGTGTTGGCGGTCTGTTCCCTGAGGTTAATCTGTGTTGTGCAGGGTGTGTAATTCAGGCATTTTGTCTCCCTGTGAACAAAAGTTCAAGAAGGCAGTGAGAGATGACACCAACACCAGGTAGGCTGAAATGAGAAACATCACAGTCAAACAGAGTTTGTGTTTGCATGTTTGCATGGACGAGCCCTTATGTTATTTCGCCAATATCAGTTGCTGACCATCATGACTCTTACCAAAGTTTGTGTCCTGTGCAAAGCGGTCAATCACCAATTTCCGTCTGCGCAACAACCACTAAATTACTGTTTCTCTTGTCTTGTCCAGAGATTGCAAGTAAAAGCTGTAACAGCTGAGAGTGAAGCACTGCTGGGGTTTGAATGCAGGATGTCCTGTTTACCAAAAGCCTCCAAAGCCCACTCAGGGACCTGCTGTTTTTAGTTCACTTGTTGCTGTAATCTCCAACAAAGAGCTAAAGTATTGTGGAGAATGTGGGCATCGATCCCACTACCTTTCACATGCTAAGCGAGCGCTCTAGCATTTGAGCTAATTCCCCAGCCATCACCCCCACCTTCTCGAAACAAACCCAAAGTGAATATGATATATACATATAATATAATGTATATTATTATATTATAAATATAATATATTAAATAATGGCAGAGAGAGAGATGACCTGGCAGTGGTGGGATTTCAACCCACACCAAGAGACTGGAGCCTGAATACAGCACACCTGTGTCACCTGTGAGAAAGCTCAAAGCTGTGTCCAAAGGTTTGGAGGAGTTCATGGCAAAAAGATGTCTTTGAAGCCATTTGGACACACAAGCAGTCAGCGTGCAGCATTCAACCTCACAATATTTCATGTGGTTGTGGTGTGGTTGAAAGACGAGGCAGAATATTGGAAATGTAGGTCAAAACAAGCAGGTCATAAAAAGTCATTTGGCAAGAGTTATGGGGTACTTCGGGTGAGGTCAACTCTGACTGAGAGCGAAGCTCTGCTGGGGTTTGAATGCAGAATGTCCTGTTTACAAGACAGACACTTTAAGCAGCTCAGCATCAGTACTGCCAGTTTGTGTCTCTATCGTAGAGGAAGAAAACACAAAGGTCTGTCACAAAGGTTCTAATGACATCAAAGAGATCAAAGGCTCCTCCCACTTTTTCTCATGACCTCCACAGTAGAGTGCACTCTGTTAATGAAGCTCCAAAGACAATCATGGTCCTTCCAGATACCTTTGAGTTCTGCAGACAGAAGAAAGAACCAAACTGGGCCAGGAGCCAAATGTTTGTTGGATCAGGCATCCTGAAATGTCTCTCTTTTGTGCAGTCAGGATGTCCAAGCAATCTCAGACTGTCCCTGTTTTACCAGCAGCTCCAAAAGTGAATTGGTCTTTTTTTGTTATAGATATAACAGACACAGCTTTAGTTAATAATGAGAATTTAGTGGTTTAAAGCTCAAATCCTTGAACACTGTCTGGTTAACATGTTTCTATCCTTCTATGGACCATTTCACTGTACTGGACCATTTTTGCAGAATCAACAACTAATAACTCCACAACGAGACTGTGTGACATCACTGGAGATCAAAGGCATTTCCTGCCTTTCATTGATGCCCCACACGACACAGATGGATACGTCACACTCTCACGTTCGCTTCAAATGAATGAGTGCATGCAGTTTCTGTAGTGTAGTGACCATCGTGACTCTTAACAAAGTTTGTCTCCTGTTAAAAAAAGGCAATCACCACATTTCAGTCTGCTCAACAGCAGGGTACAACTCAGACAGACTAAAGCCAGCTGAACACCGACGAGGATGGGATTCAAACCCACGCGTGCAGAGCACAATGGATTAGCAGTCCATCGCCTTCACCACTCGGCCACCTCGTCATGAACCCAAAGGTACATGTGATGACAAAAAAACAGCCATTGGGAAGAAGCTGCACCTGAACAGATATAATCCTCAGATTAAAAGTCTGATACTCTTCAATAAGATCTGACTTCATTTTCCAAGCTGCCCCCTCGTGGTCAATTGATACACTGCAGGTCGAAATCTCAGTACTTTTTAACCACCACAGCCGCTTTGACAGAAAGTGGATATGGTGGTTAAAAATTACACAAAACTCCAGAGGACATTACAACCTGAACATAGTGAGCAGAGTGGTGCAGCAGAAGTGTGCTGGGCCCATAACCCAGAGGTCGATGGATCGAAACCATCCTCTGCTGTTTATACACACTGGATGTCCCATCATGTAACATGAGTTTTTCAGCAGCACTGATTAACAGGAAAACACGGAGAATGTTGTCTATCATATCTATAATACTGAGAGTTGAGCAGCAGAGTGCTGCAGTGGCACTTCTGTTGTTGGCTACAAGACATCCTGCAGTGCTTCGCTCTCAGTGGAGTTCCTGCTCATCACTTCCTTTATTACAGCTTTGTTCAGCAGAAGGAAATTTGGTGATTAACTGCTTTTCACGCTCGGAAAACTTTAGTAAGACTATTTGGACTGAACTGGATTTGAAACCTTCACTGGTGGACTTTGGAGAAGTGGGTGGTGAACATCCAGCATGAATTTAGACATCCATCCAGTGGTAGTGTGGCCGAGCGGTCCAAGGCGCTGGATTAAGGCTCCAGTCTCTTTGGAGGCGTGGGTTCGAATCCCACCACTGCCAGTTTGTTTCTTGTAAATGGAAACCAATCCACTAAGTCAGGCACTTTTCATCTCCCTATGAACAAAAGTTACAGTGACAGGTTCAAATCCTGCCAACAACGGTTAGTCGTTTTCATGGACCAAGTTTCACATGTTCCCAAGCAGAATCTCTGTAATCTGCACAGCCTTAAAATATGACACAGCTGAGTGCTGTTGTTAGGACTCTAAAGGATGAGAGCACTCACTGGTGATCAGTTCCCTTTTCAGGGCAGCCATAGGAGCAGTCCAAGGTGCTGCATTCATTCTGCGGTCTCTTCAAAGGGTCGGTTTGAATCCCATCGCTACTAATTACCTCTATTCCTCTGAATGTAACCTGTTTACAACATCAGTTGAGTGTGATGACTGAGCTCTTAGTGAAACACATCACGGGTTCTAGGTCTTCCACGTGAATGCCTTTTATAGCAGGCATTGCTTCTTAATGCTGAAATGAGAGATAAAAGCTATGTCGGAAGTTTCAAGGTGCTAACATTTACAAACAGTTTGTACTAACAGTTAATTGAGGAATCAGCTGAATGAGGACAGATGTGACTTAAAGCACAACAAAGATCTTTCCCAGAAGGCCCTCAGACAAAGAAGCTGGGTAACACCACAGACTGTCAGGAGTGGTATTTAAACCCTTAATTCCAGAGGAGACTGTCACCTGAACACAGCACCTTCTACAGCTGCTATCAAAAGGCTTGTTGGAGAAATCCTTTCACTGTTTCAGTTTTAAAATGTTTTACACCAGAGAGAAACAAATCTGATTGGGGTACCTTTGGAGCTGCAGTCATATGCTCTACCGCTGAGCTGCACCCCCTTCCTCAGTGTGTGTTCCTTGAGGGCTTGTTAGTCTCGGGGTATTATTTAGAATGAACGGCTCAATTAAATTAAAAACTCTCTTTGAAGAGGCTAGTTGGTACTGGGTCTGATAGACAGGTTGACAGGTTGACAACTAGTTAAAAACTAAAATAAAATAATAATAAAATAAAAAATAAACTAAAATAACATTCAACCACCACTCAAAAAGGAGGCTCAAAACCAACTGTCCTGCAGGCTGCTGATTAACTGATTAGCCTTATCTTTAGATCAGTGCCCCGCATACAGGAAGACTCTGTGGCGCAATGGTAGCGCGTCTGACTCCAGATCAGAAGGTTGCGTGTTCAAATCACGTCAGGGTCAGATCATCTGTTCTCTGCACTGTTGGTAAGCACACAGCTGAAATAACTTCTCATTACTGCTTCCATGATCTGGAAGTGGAACTAAAGGTGTGCCCCGATGCCTGCCCTGATAATGCTAACTGATCATCAGTGAGTGCTCTTGTTCTTTTAGATGAGTCCGAACAACAGCACTCAGCTGTGTCATATTTTAAGGCTGTGCAGATTACAGAGATTCTCAAACAGGGAACATGTGAAACTTGGTCCATGAAAACAACCAACCGTTGTTGGCAGGATTTGAACCTGCCAACTTCTCCAAAGTCCAACAGTGAAGGTTTCAAATCCAGTTCAGTCCAAATAGTTCCAGTTTTGTTGTTGCCTTGCTCCTAATGTTAGATGTTTCCTAATGTTTGCACATGGAAAATACAAACTACACCTTACAGCAGTAGAGGTGAAAGAAAAGCAGCTTCTGTCAGAAGTGGGATTCAAACCCACGCATCAAGGGGAGAACGCAGAAAGATGAGCACACACACACTGAATGTTTCTTTACATTATGAGACATGACCTTTAGCTGGAAAATGTCTCATGAAAGCCACATGTGAAATCATGCAAATTTTGAGCCTCTGTGCGATCTAATCAGGAAATCTTTGCGTACTCACGTTCATGGGCTAATTTTTCAGCAAATTTTTTGGCAAATTTTTGAGCTTTTGTGGTTGAGTAATTGTGGTTGCCTGAACACTCTGGCTTTATGTTGCTTCCCTTTGGATGGATGCAGACAAAGTTCCATGACTGTGAATAATGTAGAGAAAAGACTAACCTTCCTCTGGCAAAAGGTAAACTGCAATGGCCGGGAATCGAACCCGGGTCAACTGCTTGGAAGGCAGCTATGCTCACCACTATACCACCATTGCATGTGAAGGTGCAAACTCACAGTCCTTTTTTAATGAAACTGGTTATGGGAACTCACATGGCTGGATTTATGACCGAACATTATCCACACTTTAAATGAATCAAAGTAAACTCATCATCCCTCAACAGAGGCCTCAGATATGTCTTTCCTTCTTTCATCCTCTGGTGGAGGCCACTAGAGGTGAAAAAATTCCAAATGCCAATTCCAAAAGAGACAATATTTCTTCCTTGCTAAGCGTCACACCATGGAACCACAAGGATGCAGCTGAGGGTCTGCTGATGGTGTCCTGAGGTGACAGCAGTTTGTGGTCTGTAATATAATACAGACTGGAGTATAACAGACTGTCACTTATTTAGTTACCTGTTTTGTCTCAGCAAGAATTTGGTTCAGGTGTCATCAGAGGAAATGACATGATGAACAGCAAACAATGTTTGTTGCAAGGATCATGTAGATCTGCATACTGTAGGGTATCATCATATCACAGGTTGGTAACATCACGAGTGGGTAGGCTATTGCCTCAGTATGTATTTGTATCAAGAAGTGACCGACACAGATGTGTTTTCAGAGACAGACTGCAGAGAAACTGGTACGTTGGCACGATCACAGTGATCATGGCTGCTGATTGATGTGTCTGCTGGTGGGTGTGTTGATCAGTATGTGGGGAGTGTTCATTAGCCAATCAATGACCAGTGTCGGCTGGAACATGTCACACGCTGTTATGACTCTTACCAAAGTTTGTCTTCTGTGAAAAGCTGTCGGTCACCCAATTTCCATCCATTCCATTCCATTCATATATATCAATATATTCTTTAATTAAATGTTCCTAAACTTCTATTAAAGGCAGCATTATTGCAGCAGGCAGCACTCTATGGTGGAATTCATGAGAAAAAGTGGGAGGAGTCTTTGATCTCTGTGATGTCATTAGAACCTTTGTGACATCACAGAATCAGCATCTCCTTTGATGGTTACTGATGGAACAGGAAAAGGTCAGATCCTGATATAATCTTGTGAATCCACAAGTATGCCTTTCTTTGTTTGTGTACCAACAGCCTGAGCTCTGGAACATTTGATGAAAGAATACATTTTGATGATGGTTGGAAATGTCTGTTTATTGTTTATCACTTGTTAGGATCCCAGTTAGCTGTCACTGAGGCAGCAGCTACTCTTCCTGGGGTCCAAATGAAAATGCACATCTGCAGTCAAACAGGTTCAGGTAGATGCAGAGTCCTACATTAAAACAAACCACTTTACCATCAACCTCAGCTGCAGTATACACATTACACTTCCATTACCAGATCCTCTGTATATACATGTACTTCAGAGTGGTGCTGTGGCTTAGCTGGTCAAAGCACCTGTCTTGTAAACAGGAGATCAGGGGTTCAAATCCCAGCAATACCTCATTCATAGTGTAAAATTTTGTAGATAGGAAACACTTATACATGGGAAGTGAACGTTCTACCACTGAGCTCCTGAAGCTGTCTGATGAAGACTTTTGGATGAGATGAGGACATTGATGATGCTGCTGAATTTAGGTCACCTGCACTTATGTCAACAGTCATAGCTCCATACACAATAAGAGTTCTGAAGAAAAATACTTTAAACATGAGCTCTGTGTCACATTCATGCAGCTTGTGTAGAAACAGTTCATTCCATCAGAATGAACCTTCACCTGTTAAGGTAACAGTTTGGTCACAGTCAAAGCTCCCATTTGGGGAGAACACAGCTGAGTGCTGTTGTTAGGACTCTAAGAGGAGGAGAGCACTCACTGGTGCTCAGTTATCATTATCAAGGCCGGTGATAGGGACACACCTTTAGTTCCACTTCCAGGTCATGGAAGCAATAATGAGAAGTCATTTCTACTGTGCTGCTGCTGAAATAGCTCATTTGGGGGAGCGAACAAAAGGACCCACAACAGCTGCTGAAACCCAGGATTGAAACAGGGACCTTTAAATCTTTAATGTAACGCTCTCCCAAACAGGCAGGATCTCTGTGAGACACAAAAGGAGCAACATTTAGGATAATTATAGCTTATTATAGAGCCCACACTTTAAGAACGGCGGCCCTATAAGCATCCAACAGCATCACTGAGTCAGGAGCAGCACAGTGACAACTGTACACATTACTGGAGAAAGTGATAAATGACATTCTCCATCTATTTGAGTCAGTGAGGAAATATGTGAAGAGAAGAAGCTGCTCGTTCTCCTTCAACAGTTTGATCTGAGGAAAAGTCACTTCCTCTTTTCAGGAATCAACTTCTACCATCTGTCCACTAGATGGAGATAACTGAGCATCAACGTAAAAATCCTCCGGTCTTCCATGTGTGAACTATAATACCAGTGAATTAAACAAAATACGTCCCTGGGTGGGCTCGAACCACCATCCTTTCAGTTAACAGCCGAACACGCTGACCGATTGCACCACAGAGACATGATGAGCAGTTCCTGTTACAGCCTAAAACCATAAACTGAACATGAATCCAGCACTCAGCGTTACAGCAGCACACCTCTGTTACTGTGGAGCTGTGTCTTTTTCTACTTTATTATAGATGGCAGAAAAAAACTCCAGATAAGAAGCAGCTGTACATGCAGTGACTAGTTCTCCTGCTCAGGTATCGTCTCTCAGGGCATCATGTGTTGTCTTTGTGTGTTTTGTGTCCGATGCTTCACAGCACACAGGCCAAAGTACGTGCTGGCCTTCATGGCTCACATGTACAGATGAGTTACCTCAATGTAAGTATCATAGGTACAGCACACAGCTGAAACATTTACTGTTCAGGGTGGAATACGGCACCTCGCTCAGTGCTTGTCCAGGCAAGAAAAGGTTCAGCTGCCAGCTTGTTATATCAACAATGTGTCACATTCAGAAGCAAAGTACTGCTGGGACTTGAACCCAGGAGCTCTTGAATACTAGACAGACACTTTGACCAGCTAAGCCACAGAACCACTCTGAAGTACATGTATATACAGAGGATCTGGTGATGGAAGTGTAATGTGTATACTACAGCTGAGGTTGATGGTCAAGTGGTTTGTTTTAATGTAGGACTCTGCATCTACCTGAACCTGTTTGACTGCAGATGTGCATTTTCATTTGGACCCCAGGAAGAGTAGCTGCTGCCTCAGTGACAGCTAACAGGGATCCTAACAAGTGATAAACAATAAACAGACATTTCCAACCATCATCAGAACAGATAAAAAACTTTATGACACGGGCCACTTAAGTTGGTGACAGATAGAACATCATGTTACTTGATGCTACTTCATTACATTTGAAAATTGTAAGGTTGGTGTATTTCATTGGCATTTTGTGGGGGGCAGGTGGGACTTGAAAATTAATCCTTGTCAGAAATGATTGAGCAATAAAGAACAACGATAAACGAGGGGAGAGGGGTGAACAACATTAATGGGCTGGAAAACTGTATCTGCCATAGAAGAAGACATTCATAAAGAGTTAAAGCAAATTCATTCAAAATGTCATATGAGGGGCTCATTCAGAACTGGGAACTCTTGCACCCAAAGCGAGAATCATACCTGTACACCAACAAGCCCTGGAAGGAGGAAATGTTGATAGTGTCCATGGTTTTGCACACCACAATTGTCATCCAACAACATAATGTTCCTTTATTTTGTTGTTTATGCCTTTATTGCTCACTGCTACAGTTAGTAAAATAAAACACATATGAATTCTACTTTAATCTGTTCATTTTAATATTCCTGATCTGGTGGCAGCTGCAGCTTTTTTCTAATGTTAAAATGAATGAAGTCAGATTTTGTTGATGTCTGGTCCTCTGCTCCAGGTGGAGAGTCCTTCAGTTTGTGGAGGATTTCAGTGAAAATAAAGGATGAGGCCGTGTTGTGTGTATAGTGGCAGCATAAAGACTGGGTCCCGCTGTCTTACTCAGGCTGAACTACAGCGTCTATTCACGGGGGCTTTGACCTTCTCCGTGTCCGACCTGGGCCGGTGCACCTTCCTTAGACGACCTGGTGATCCCGGGCTCCCCCGGAGCACCATATCGATACCGAACTTAGTGCGGACACCCGATCGACATAGTCCGCTGCAGCCCAGAGCTCCTGAGCTCAAACGCTCCTCCAGCCTCAGCCTCCCGGGAACTTGGATTACAGGCGAGGGACACACTTCCTGATCGGACTTTTAGCTTTATGGCAGTGACGTCACAAAAGGCAGCAGCGCTTCAGACTCACACATCACTTCAAACCTTTGAGGAAGTGACACACAACTGTGAGGAGCACACGAGTTCACCCACACAGATGTGGTTTCAGAGACAGACTGCAGAGAAACTGGCAGCACTGATGCTTATCTGCTTAAAGTGTCTGTCTTGTAAACAGGACATCCTGCATTCACCCAGCAGAGCTTCACTCTGCTCATCATGTCTCTGTGGCACAATCGCTCAGTGCATTCTTCTGTTAACAGAAAGTATGGTGGTTTCTGCTGCAGGTGGGGAATGAGTCCTTGTATCAAGTGAAGGAGTTCAAGTATCTCAGGTCTTGTTCATGAGTGATGGAACTCTGTTGCTTAACCACGAAGGCCAGCAGGTGCTTTGGCCTGCTCAGAGTCTCTGTGTTGGATGTGAGCTGCTGAAATCTCTGAACACCATGACACAGTAATATCAGTCTGATGTGTCATCTGTAATCCAGATGTTGTCAGCAACAAACAGATGTTCCTGACAGAAGCTGTGCTGATTCACTTCAACCAGCACATGAGCCTCTTTCTCAGGAGCACACAGAAAAAATAAGATTTTCTATTCCAACAATATACGTGATGTCCTCGTGTATGAATGAATGTTTCACTGATGCAGATTTTTACAGAACATCAACAACGAGGCTGTGTGACGTCACTGGAGATCAAAGGCATTTCCTGTCTTTCATTGATCTCCCGCGCGACACAGATGCATACACACTCTCACGTTCTCTTCAAATGGATGAGCGCATGCGCACAAAGATAGAAACGTCCCTGGACTAACGTGACCAATTCAGAATGGGTAAAATTCAGGACATGTCAGAAAAACAGCAAAACAGTGGCCGGTCACTGACACACTGTGTACATAATTTAATGCAAACTTTCATAAACCATGGTCTGAACTAGTTCATTTTAAAATTTGTAAACCGAACTATTAGCTAGTTAATGTAGAAAGGGAACTTTTCCAACACTGTCTGACTGCACTGCAACGTCTCATCACTCCTTCTCGCGGCTGCGACTTCCGCTCTTTTCATCATCGGAGGGAGCTGGCTGCAGGAGGACTCAACCATCAGATCAGTTTTTAATGTTTTATCAGGAAATAACTCCAGACTCTACTCTAGTGATTTTCGGAACAATCAGGGCAGGATTCTGGATTTAGGACAACTGCTTTAATTTCGAGACTGCCCCGATTTTTTTTGGGACGTCTGGTCACCTTAGCTGTGTTACATGTTTAAAAGTGAAGGGGGAAAATATTTCACAGTTACACTCACAAGAGGAAACACACACACACACACAACACACACACACACACACACCATACACACACAGAGGACCATGTGCTTCACCGCAGCAGCTGAAAGTGAAAGTGTTCAGAGTTCAGCCTCCATTTTGAAGCTGTCGGAGCAGAAGCAGGGAAACTGAAGGCTGAGGCCGGTGAGTGTTAACATTATTATTATTTCACTGTCAGTTTGTCCCTGTGGACTGTGGAGGGACGAAGACTCACAGTGGACTTCTGTAACACTGAGACACTGAGACATGGAGGTCAGAGTTCACTTTGACGAACAGAGAAAAACTCCAGCTGAGCTGAGAACAGACCGTAATGTCTGATAGTATCAAAGGATGAAGGATCTACCTGATACAGAAAGTTCAGAGCTGCTCTGGAATCAGATTTTACTGTAAGTCATATTCAGTTTTCCACAGAGAGCTCAGACTGTGTTTGGATCAACAACCTTTGAAAACCTATTTTTTAGCAATTGATATTTACAAGTTTTATTTTAAAGCTGACAGTTTGATGCTCATATCTGAGACCATGATGATCATTTTCAACCAGCTACCTTCTCAGACAAATAAAGAAGAGTAAGACATAGTTTGTTGATGACTCTGAATAATTAGTTTACTGCTTACTGTTATTGTAAATGTAATCAAGACTTAGAAATTCACATTGTTGCAGCACATTTACATCTTTTTCTGCTGAGTTGAGGGTCAGGACATTAGAGGTGTTGTTGCAGAATCACACCACCGTACCAAAGAGTCCTCTAGCACTGATTTGGTTTCTAACACATGAGAACGGTTTTCACGTCACAAAGTTTTTTAAAATTGAACTCTGAAGTTATGAGGATGTGACTTTTCCTCAGATCAAACAGACACCAGGACTGATGAGGGAGAACAAGCAGCTTCTTCTCGTCACATGAAGCTGGAAAGTGTCAGAAAGTCTCCCTGAAGTGAGTTCAGCAGGTGAGAATCTGTAAATGTGAACAGGATCACTGTGATCACACTGAGCTGACAACAGTAGACATGTTTATCAAACTTCCAACCTATTTCCTATTTATCTTCACTGTATTCTTATTCTAATATAAAATAGGATTGAGTTAGTAAAGTCAAGATTTTAAATCACCAGATTTAAACCAGTTTTTTTTTGCAAGGTTTTTTTAGATGGTCACAACAAATTAATCTTAAGTGATTTTTTTTTATTTTTATTTATTTTTTTTTTATCAACTTTCACGATGGGGATAGGGTTCAGGTTAAGTGATTTCCTTGAACTGCTGTGCCGTGTTTCTGTTGAGCAATGACGAACTAACATGTCCTTATTGGTCTGAAACCTTGAATGAACTTGGCTGAAAGAATT